>NW_025410005.1:8678-9704 GCF_002201575.2 Neomonachus schauinslandi
TTATTTATTTATTTATTTATTTATTTATTTATTTATTTATTTATTTATTTATTTATTTATCTATTTATTTATCTATCTATCTATCTACCTATCTATCTATCTATTTATTTATTTATTCATTTATTCATTCATTTATTTATTTATTATTTATTTATTTATTTATTTATTTATTTATTTATTTATTTATTTAAAGAGTGGGGCAGAAGGAGAGGGAGAGGGAGAATCTTCAGCAGGCTCCATGAGTGGAGCCTGACACGGGGGCTTCCTCTCACAACCCTGAGATCATGCCCTGAGCCTAAATCAAGAGTCAGACACTTAACTGCCTGAGCCACCCAGAAGCCCCAACTTGTTGATTTCCTGTTTGGATGATCTGTCCATTGATGTAAGTGGAGTTTTAAAGTCCTCTACTCCTATTGTATTACTATGAATTAGTTTCTTAATGTTTGTTATTAAGTGTTTTATAGATATGGGTGCTCTCATGTTGGGTGCGTATTTATAATTGTTATATTTTGTTGTTGGGTTATCCCGTTTACCATTATATAGTGCCCTTTTTTGTATCTTGTTACAATCTTCGTTTTCAAGTCTATCTTGTCCAGTATAAGTATTGCTACTCCAGCTCTCTTTTGACACCATTTTCATGATAGATGTTTCTGCATCCCTTTCCTTTCAATCTATAAGTATCTTTAGGGCTAAAATGAGTCTCTTATAGGCAGCATATAAATGGCTCTTGTTTTTTTTTTTTTTTTAATCCATTCTGACAGACTATGTCTTTTGGCTGGAGCCATTACCCCATTTACATTCTAATTATTTGTATATGTATTTATTTATGTATTTATTAATACTTAAATACATATGTATATATTTTTATAACTTGTTTTGTGGATGCTTTTGTATTTTTGTATTTTTTTCTCTAATGCTTTCTTCTCTTGCTTTCTTTCAGGCCTCTGTGGCTGCCAGGATCCCAGAGACATTTGGTGGATGGTGTTGAAAGTATTTTCTGGAGGTGAATTTGGTTTTGATGGAAAC
>NW_025410006.1:0-9702 GCF_002201575.2 Neomonachus schauinslandi
CACTCTCTCGCAGTGGAGGGAGGTGGAGGCTCAGCCTCCTGTGCTCTATCAGCACCCCTCCCCTAACCCTAGCTCCCCATGTTTGCCTTAAGCTTCACCTCCTTAACCTCATGGGCAGAAAGAGACTGGGAGGGCCCTTCTGCCTCAGACCCTTTAGCTGAGAACTGGCCAGAGCAAAGGCTCATGAAGCCCACTCTTACATCCCTCTGGGGACACTTCTGGGCCCCTGGTGGCCACCTCCGTCTCTCCAGAGCCAAAAGAGACCCCTCCCCCACCCCCAGGCCTCTACTCAGGCCCCCCAAACCACAGGCAACCCCAAAATTCCCCAGATCTACTACCAAGGAATTTCTTCCCCCAAATCTTACTTGCACCTAAATAAGGATGGGTAGTGAAGGAAAGGTTTGTCCCCTCTTCTATCTCAAAGTGCAGTAATGTTCCACATCTCCACATTTTCCTGAGTAACCTATAAACATGTGTTGACTGACTGCATACGGCAGGCGGACCTAGCAGAAACACCGGGCTAGGATTTGGCAGACTAGCCTTCTGAGTGCCAGTTCCGTTATCAACTTCCTTATGACCTTTAGAAATTCATTGACATCTTGGAGCCTCGTCCATCTCAATTATAAAATGAGCCGAGGGAGTGAAATGCTCTCTAGGCATCCTCATATTGTGCATGTCACTGGGGGCTGACATGGGGGAATTTGGGCCGATTTTTGATAGCAGAATCGTGCTTTCCCATCCCCAATTCCATCTGCCATTTTTGCCAATCATTTTCAGGAATTAAAGGTGAACAGTAATTTAGAAACACCTTAGCTTTAATATCTATTCATCATTTTATAAATGTAATTCTTCCTATTTTGTAGGAGAGGAGGAGAATCCACTTTTTTCCCCTTGTATTCTCCTGTTATGATGCCAGACTTGGGGGGGCGGGTAGAGATCCAACATTGAATTCTGTCTCTATCCCTTAGTTGTGTGGCCTTAGGCAAGACATTTCTCTCAGTCTCTTTCTTTAGTCATGAAGTGGCGACAATAGACCTACCTCCAAAGGTTGTTGCAAAGATTAATAAAATAAAATGAGATAAAGTGGTTAAGCATCCATGCCATAGTGGTCTCGATTAAAAGTATTTTTAAAAAAAGAGATGCTTCCTGACTTCTCCATCTGTCTCCACAGAGCACATGCTCCTGCAGGACACTCTCAGATCAGCCAGAACTAGATGAAGAGGTACGGTGGAATAAATCCTGTGTTCACATGGGAGGCAGCGAAAACCTTTCTTCTGCGAATACAAAGATGTTCTATAAACAATTCTGGACGGTCTGGCCCCTCGACATGAATTCCAAAGTACAGACCACAGAATGCACCGGGGGTCAGCGTTGAGTAGTTATTACCTAGACTCCATGTTGTGCCTCCCATGTTCATAGCCTAGTAAAGTGAGCCCAGGGGATTCCAGACTGCCCTGGCCCATCTAGTCCAGATGGACAGCCTGTGCGACCACCCCAGGACCCAGCCCCATGTTTATTTGTTCATTCAGGGCCTCCCTCCACCAGTCTTTGGTCAGCTCACAAACCCATATTGATCGTCTACTAAATCACTTGTGGGTAAATTACTATGAAGCTAGAGGTGAGTAGGACTTGGTACCTGCCTTCAAGGGCTTGGGAGTCTAGTGGGAGAGACAGGTCAACAATGAGCTAAACTATACTGGAAAGCAAAATAAAGGGCACACTAATCAAGGTCAGAGCAGAAAGACAGGAGCACTTCACGCTACCTGGGACAGGGAGCAGCCAAGAAATTTCTCTGAGGGGCATCTGACTTGATCCTTAACCAATAGGTAAAGGAGTGAGGGCAGCCATTCTAGGCTGAGGAAGAGGTCTAAGGCACAGAGACCTAAAAGCATAAGTGGTCAACAGCTCTGGGGGGAAGGCCGTGGGAAGGAAATACAGCTGTGGCTGGCAGAGGGAGCGGATTTAGAATAAGGGCCATATTTGTTTTCCCCACTGCAACGCGGTATAGCATAAAGAGACAGGCTCTGGAGTCACACAGCCCTGGGTGCGAACTTCACTGTGCCACCTGCCAGCTTTAGGACCTCAGCCAAGTCTCTTCACCTCTCTGAGCCTCGGTATCCTTATCTGTATAATGATCATCATGAAGCTTGCACAGGATGAAGCGTATAAAATTCTTAGCACAGTACGCAGTATATCAATTGCTCCGTAAGTTATATTAGTAGTTTCATTAAAAAAAAAAAAAGAGATCCCAGAAATAAAGATTAGATTACAACCACACTTTTTCTAAAGGCGGAAATCAGTCTAATGTTCTGGGTCTTCCGCAAAATTCATTTTAAATTGCTTGTTTGAGAGGCAGCAGAGCAAAGTTGTTCATGGGCTTTGGAGTTTGACAGCCCTGAGGGGGCTGGAGTCCCAGTGTCTCCACTTCTAAATTGTGTGCCTTATATACATTACTTAACTTCCCTGAAACTCAGGTTCCCTATCTGCAAAATGGGATAAAGATGCCTAACAGGGCTGCTGAGAAGCTTAAATGAGCTAACAGATGGAAAGTTCCTGGCACAGGGGAGGCAGGCAGCCAAGAGAAGCTATTATTGTTTCAGCTGAAAAGCTTTATCTCCCTAACCTTCAGGCTTTTAAGATTTCTTTGTTGAAATTGGAAAATGTGGTGTCATTAGAGCCGTGAATGAGAACACGCTCCCACACATGAGGCCAAAGATAAGGGATGCTCTGTATCCAAATGGAGCCAGCTTAGCTTAGCAAATCCTCCTCCCAACCTTGCCCAAAGAGATCCTCGCTTTGTTTGAAGGGTCCAATCCAGCCACCTTTACACAATCCATTTCCTTTCACTTTTTTTTTTTTTTTTTTTGGTCGGGGCTCTAGCTCTTTGTCCTATTTGACCCCACCTCCACCAGCGGCAGATCACCTAAGTTGGCAGTGAAGCTAATTTAATCACAGAACAAGAATCTGCTGAGACCCAGGGTCAGATGTCATGGCACTGGGGAGCAGAAGCAGAAGTCTGAAGGAAACCCAAGAGCTACCGCCAGCATCACCCTGACTGTGTGAGGGGAGCCTTCTCTCTACCTCCCATACACCCCAGCCTCCACCACCCCTCCCACACTGTTCCATCCACAAGAGAAAGGCCACCGTCCTCAGAAAAAAGTCCCCATCCCCAAATCTGAAGTGTTTACTTCAAGGAACTCTAGGTATTGGGTTTGTTTTAGAAAAGAAGGCAGAAAGGAGCATCAGGAGAAGTACCTTGGCAGGTTGAAAACGAACCCAAGAACAGTCGAAGGGCGTTAGATTGTTCATTTGCTTCCAAGCATCAGGAGTCCAGAACAAGCCCACAGGGGGCCTTTTAACCACAATTTACATCAGGAAAGTAAGACCTGCTCTCCAAGAACCAGAAGTCATAGAATATAGAGAAGGTTTCCCAGCTACTGGTTTCACAGCCCATTCAAGCTGGCGGCCCTGCAGGACAGCCCTGCATGCCGTTTCCATGGAGTTGCTCCTTCTCTGGGGCCAGTGATGCCAAATCCAGCAAAGGAGAGGTCCCCTCAAGAGCTCACAGAAGGGCAACCTAGCAACCTGTCCTCAAGCCAGGAAATGAAAGAGCTGTATCAGCGGCTGAGAGCAGGGGATCAGGGGTTAGGTCAAACTGTTTCATTTCTCACACTTCTTCCTGAAGTGCAAGTTGAAAGAGGAAGATGTTACCAAGAAAGATGCTGGGGGAATGATTCTTAAACCATTTCTGGGCCACAGACTTATTTGAAAATCTCCAGAACAAAGGACTCAGAAAAATACAGAGTCCAAATTCTTGGTAAACGATTTGAGAAAGGACCCTAGGTAGGAACCTCTGCTCACTGGAGTTACGTGTCATGACAGATGTGCTGCGGGCAGATACATTGGCAGCAGGCCATTTACTTATGACCCTCAGCATGATGTGGTGTTTCCAGCAGTGATTCATAAACTTCTCTACACCTCAGAATTAACTACAGCACTAGTTAAAAGTGTAAATCACACTCCCCACCCCTAGTCTTAGTAAATCTGAATCCCCCAGAGGTGGAGCTCAGGAATCTGCCTTTCTAACAAGCTCTCCAACATGATTTTGAGGCAGCCAGTCTTGTACCCATACTTTGGTTAATAGCATGGGCTCTGGTGTAAGAGAGATTTGGTCCAGATTTTGGCTTCACCTTGTAATTTCAGGCAAGTCATCTCACCTCTGAGCCTTGTTTCCTTTGAGCTCATAAGCTGTAGAAATGTTTAACTTCTTTTTAAATAAACAGGCAGCTTACTGTAGTATAAAAAACGGTGTAAAATGAGAAAGAAAAGTGGCTTAGCTTCCTTTTCTGTACAGTGGTTCCTGCAAAAGTTACCTACCGCTTTCCCTACTCCCTACTGCCTCCCCCAGCCCCTCTCACTCAACACTACCATCAGGCCAAGACTGCTGGTGGGTTTGAGACCACCGACGTAGAAATACTCTGTAGGCAGCTCAGCTGGGCAAATAGCTAGCATTAGAACAACAGGCTTGGATGCAAAATCGGATGCTGAAACTTACTTGCTGTGTGATGCTGGGCAAGACACCTAACCTCTCTGTTTCCCCATCTGTACAATGGAGATTAATAGTCCTTGCTCACTAATTCTATATAGTTCCAAATGGGCCCTCCCATCTCCACTGTGGCTTTTCTCTACTAACCCTCAATCTGAGAGTAAAGCGGAGTGTTTACAAGGGGCGTCCTTTGAAATCGGATATGTCGACTCCGGTGTGAGCTCTTCGCTCTGCCCTTCCTAAACCACACTGCCTGAGTGGTGAAGTGCTCTCTCTATTAAACCGGCACACCGCTGCCTCCGTCACAGGGCTGCTGAGAAGAATAAATGAGATGTCCGTGCAAGCGCATTCGCACGCAGAAAGTGCTCAGTAAATGCTTTCTCCCCTTCCCCCTATACAAACGTGCGGGGCTCTTATTGTTCACTTGATTTCTGTCCCACCTCGTGTTTAACGCATCCGGTCTCAAAGCGCGGAGGGAAGAGAGTCGAGATGGAAGAAGGGGTGAGGGAGAAAGAAAGCGAAGGGGAAGCAGCAAACTCACGGGTAAAATGCAAATCGGCCCGGTCGGTGCGTCCGAGCTGCACTTGACACGGCGCTGGCTCCCGCGCCCGTGTGCCGCAGCCCCCGCCGGCCGGCTCCCCCCTTTTGCTAGCAATGGCCTCGGGGCCGGAGGCTGAGAAGGGAGGCCGCCCCCGCGCCCCGCTGATTGGCCGCTCCGTCCCGCTCATCAAGCTCTTTTGTGTCAATGGGCAGAAGCTAACTGAAGCGGCGGCTGCAGGGAGGGCCCGGCCGGTGGGCGGGGGAGGCCGCCGCTGCCGTGGGAACCGTGCTGCCTCGACTTCGCTACCCCTGGCTGGGCGGCTGTGCGGTGCAGCTCCATCCGGCAGCTCCGGTTCGCTCGGCGGCGGAGGAGGCGTCATCCTTTTCCCCTGCAGGGCCGCGGGGACTGGAAGGCGGCAGCCGCAGCTGTCCACGCCGGAGCATCCGCTGCCCACCAGCCGGGCACAGGAAAAAAAAAAAAAAGGGGGGGGGGGAGCGATTGCCCGGCGCGCAGAGAGGAAGGAGAAGCTCCACCAGTACTGGGCGGGTCCCCAACTTGGGGAATCGAGAACTGAGAGGCCGGGGAAGGAGCACTCCCATGGCCCCACTGCGCTGAGGGAAGAGGTCCGGTTTTGCTGGATGCTGCCAAAGGCGTAGGATTTGCCAGAATTGAAAGGGGGGGGGGGAGGCGTTTTTAGGTAGGGGTCGTAAGGGACAAGGAGGAGATAATCACAAGCTATCTGCTTTGAATCCCCTTTGCATTTCCCCATCTCTTCCTGGGGAGGAATATGTGGGTGTGCGTGTCCAACTCTTACTCCCTTTCTCCGTGGCAGACCATCAGCCAAATCCGAACTTGAATTCTGTCTGAGTAGCTGATTGCAGAGCTAGTAGGCCAACAATTTCCCAGGGGACATGTAATGGAAGGGGTCACTTTGACTTGTATTCAGAAGGTGGGAGAGGGAATTTTCTGTCTGAAGATGGGAGATGGAATTTTCCCGGAGGTGAGGGCGGGGAAAGGGAGCGGGATGAGGGATGAGGGATGAGGGATGAGGCTGCTTCTGACCCTTCCCTTCTCTGTCCTGCCCTACGCGACGACGCAGTCTTGACGCCCTGAGGACTGGGATCTGCAAACCCCACTGGACGGAGGTCAGGGCTGGGATCTGCAACCCCCAGTGGACAGAGGTCGACCTACCCCGAAGACGAGCTTTCTCATGGAGGGCACCTGTTGCAGAGGCTGGAAGTGAAATAAAGGCGTGCACTTGTTTCCGAGCTTATGTTTTATAATCCGAGAAATAAGGGGGGGAAACTTCAGAAGGGTGTGTGGTTGAGATCTGAAACGTGAGTTTAACGGATATCTTAAAAAAAATTTTTTTTGAGTATAGTTGACACACAATGACACAGATATTTATTATCATAAATCTGTGAGATTTAGACCATTGCACTCTATTTTGAGAGCCCAACAACAGCTCCACACACACTATTTCACCTAGAATTCAAAGTAACAGTTGCCCTCCCTCCTGGAGGACTGGTCAGAGGGGATGGAAAAGTACCCTGTTAGCAGGAGGACACCCGGTAGCTCGAGAAAGTTTTAATTGCCAGTCTTCTGCAAGGTATTTTTAGGTCAGTGGGCAAATATAAAATGTACTGCGGGGTGTTCATTAAAGTAAAGCGACTGCAGACCACTTCCCTGCAATCTACTACATTATTGACCCTTTCCCCCCCCCTTTTTCTTTACAGTCCCTATTGAGATACAAGGAAGGCAGAGCCTGGGAACATTGCTTTGGGGATTCCTCCTACAGATTAGGCTTTTCTAAAAAGCCTGAGCATCTTGTTATATTCAGATAGACAACCGTCGTCCGTCATGGCTAGCATCATTGCACGTGTGGGTAATAGCCGGCGGCAAAACACACCCTTGCCACCTTGGGCCCATTCAATTTTGAGGTCCCTGGGGAGGAGTCTTGGTCCTTTAAGGGTCCACATGGCAGAAAGAAATGTGAAGCTATTCTCTGGGAGAGTGGTGCCAGCTCAAGGGGAAGAAACCTTTGAAAACTGGCTGATCCAAGTCAATGGGGTCCTGCCCAACTGGAATATGTCTGAGGAGGAAAAGCTCAAGCGCTTGATGAAAACCCTTAGGGGCCCAGCCCGGGAGGTCATGCGTTTGCTCCAGGCCGCCAACCCCAATCTAAGTGTGGCTGATTTCCTGCGGGCGATGAAACTGGTGTTTGGCGAGTCTGAAAGCAGTGTCACCGCCCATGGTAAATTTTTTAACACTTTGCAGGCACAAGGGGAAAAGGCCTCCCTTTATGTGATCCGTTTAGAAGTGCAGCTCCAGAATGCTATTCAGGCAGGGATCATAGCTCAGAAAGATGCAAACCAGACTCGCCTGCACCAGCTCCTTTTAGGAGCTGAGCTGAATAGGGACCTGCACTTTAGGCTGAAACATCTTCTCAGGATGTATGCAAATGATCAGGAGCATCTTCCTAATTTCTTGGAGTTAATCAAGATGATAAGGGAGGAAGAGGATTGGAATGACACTTTTATGAAATCGAAACGGCCCAAAAGGTCTGAGCTAATCTTGGAGAGGGCAGCAAGCCCTGTAGCATTTCAGGGGCCCCAGCCAATAGCAACCAGCAGCGCCGACTGCAACATGATAGAGGTAGATGATACCCTTGATGACTCAGATGAGGATGTGATCCTGATGGAGTCTCAGGACCCTCTACTTACATCCATCGATGCCCCGCCCCTCAGAGGCAGGGCCAGACCTCTCGATCCAGTACTGGTCACTGATTCCTCCAACAGTTCCTGGGCTCAATCTCCTTCCACCAGTGGGGGTTCTGGGTATAAGAATAATGGTCCTGGGGATATGCGTAGAGCCAGGAAGCGAAAATACACAATCTTCTGTTCATATTGTGGTGAGGAGGGCCACTCAAAGGAAACCTGTAACAGTGAGAGCAACAAGGCCCAGGTGATTGAGAATCTGATCATCACCCTGCAGGAGCTGACACATACAGAGGAGAGGTCAAAAGAGGTTCCTGGCAAACACAATGACCTCTCTGGGCCTCTAGTAAGGTGCTAGAATGAGCCCTAAGTGAACCCTTAACTGTATTCAGAAGGGAAAAACAGCGGGGGTGGGAGTAGATTTCTATCTGCATTAATTAATCCACAAAGTGGATTTATTGTGGGCAGAAGAGGTCTTGGATATCACCAAAGTGGAGGGGATGGCCTGAACTCTGTCCCTGTTCCCTCCTCTGTCTGCCTAAGGGTCTATTCTGTGTGTGTGTCCGTTTCCTTGATGACTATTCTTTTTATGAAAGGAGTATAACTGTTAAACCTTCACAAAATGAAGGAAAATACAAATTACCCAAAACTCTTCATCCTTATATAAACATTGGCAGTCCTTTGATGAATGCCCTTCTAGGTATTTCCCTGTAACTGTGTACCCAGATAGATATATGTATAGATAAGTGAACAAATAAAAGTGCTGTTCTATACTGTGTATTTTTTACCAAACTATATGTTGTGGAGTTCTGTGTCAATGAATATATATAAGCATCAAGTTCAATGTCTCTGTGTGTGATGTTACTTTTAGGAATATAGAGGAAAAATAAATAAGAATCAAATATAGAAGCTATAGTGGGGGAGGGTCACACTGTGAAGTGGAGTTTTCACCAACCTCATTTACAGATGAGGAAAAGGGAAGCTGAAATGGGCGGAATTTCTCCCAAAAAGGCCCTTATCACAACTGACCTGTCTCCTAGGGTCAGGGTAAAATCTGCACCCACTAGTTGATATTCCAATGCTTTCTTTTCTAACGTATCCTGAGAAATGTGATGATGGACAGGGGTGGGGGCAAAAGTGGGAAATGGGTATTTCAGGAGGGTTCCATTCCTGTTCACTTTGGGAAGGAGCAGGGTAGATTCCTTAGACTGTGGCTACTGCTGCTTCTGGAGAACAGCTGGTGGCATCAGTAAGAGTATCCTTTGGGCTGACACTACCCTCTGCTTCTGCCCTTAGTACTGAGAAAGCAGCCACTCATGAGAATTTAGTACCAGGAAGCTCAGCACCTCCCAAGCCTCCCCCTGGTTACAGGCTAGAGGACACCAAGGAGCCCAAGGAGTTGCGGCTAACCTTGTCCTGATCCAACAAATGGGAATACCCAAGGAAGATGAAAAGCCATCTGGGTGCCAGGGCATATGAAAAAACATGGGAATCAGAAAGCCCACATACCCTTTTAGAGCTGAGGACATTAATAAGAAAAGAGAGCACAGAAGAACCTTCCTGGACACCTGCTCCTGCCCATCTCACAGCCTCAGACTGGAGGGTGATAAAAAATGACGCTCTGTCCAAAGAACAGGGTCCCCTATTCTTTGTCGGTATATCAGTCCCTCTCCTTGTGAGCAGGGCAAGGTTGATTGGGGCTGATTTTATTTAAGGCAGGGAATGCAGTGGAATGAATGCAGACCCAATGAGTTTGTCAGGGAGGAGATAAGGCTGAGAGGACAGAGTGTGCCACAGGAGGAGACAGCGTGTGGAGGCGAGGCAGCATAGAGCTGTAGAGGGAGGGGAGAGAAGACAGGCAGGGGAGGAGAGGACACCTTGACTGGGCAGGGGATTCA
>NW_025410007.1:0-77 GCF_002201575.2 Neomonachus schauinslandi
ATTGAATATTACTAAAAATTAGTACCTTCATTTTTTTTTCCTGTGACTATCAGGGTAAAATGCACTTGATGTATTAT
>NW_025410007.1:177-9694 GCF_002201575.2 Neomonachus schauinslandi
TTTTTTTTTCCTGTGACTATCAGGGTAAAATGCACTTGATGTATTATTAGTTTCAGAGATAGAGTCAATCATCTAAAAAAGGAAAAGGCTTTATGAAACTGCCCATGCGATTTCTTTCCTGAATTTTCAATGATCAGCATCCACATAACACAGTCCATACAGTTAACAGGTAGACAGATGATAGATAGATGATAGATTAGATAGATAAACAGATGATAGATATAGATATATGATAGATATTCCATGGCATGTTGACAAAAATGGTGAATTTTCTCTTATTGCTGTTGTGTGTATTATCTCTTCCCTAAAAATCTATTGTACTTTTACATAATACACTACAATAGATCACCGAAAACAAAGAAACAGATATCTATGAGGCATATTAGTCATCCCTTTTGCTTAGGTATCTTGCTTTTGTTTTGTCCTGTACTTTCATTTGGCCCATATTCCTCTGTCTCATTTTTTTCCTAACTCTAAATTTGTTTCTGTGTGCTAGGGATATCAGCTTTGTCTCCTGTTTTTTGAAGTAGTGGCCTTATGAAGAGGTCCTGCAGTGATCCCCGGTGCAGTGTGCTATGTTCACCAGAACCCTGCCTTTCAGGGGTGTCTTCTATGTGGGTTGTGTAAGCTGTGCTGTTGTGGTTTACCCACTTGTTCCTTCATTCCAGTCACCTGTGGTGGCTCTCTGCCTGTTTTGGGCAGGGTTTGACCCCTGTGGTGTAAGTGGACCTGTGTGGAGCCACCTTGGACTTGACTTGAGTCAGCCCAGGTATTTGCCATAGATGTAGTAGCATCAGGCTACAGGGTGCTTTCCCTGTGTTGTCCATGTAGAAGATTTCATTGGCAGGCAAAACCTGTAATCAAACCAGTTGTCTGCCTACAGCTCACTGCTGAGGCTGCTGTCTCACTGGTGTGTGTGATTATCTTTCTTTGTCTACGGCAGAGGAGTTCCTTTGGAAATGGTCTAGTCCTTCTCAGTTTGGATGGGCTCTGCCCAAGAGGGTATTGGAGGAGACATACCCCCCACCTGGGGAGGGTCAGGAAACGCAGTGTTTGTAAGGTTTGTGTTCTGGTCTTCTGATGACTGCCTGGCTAGAGGGGTGGATCCACCAAAGCATGGGCTGGTGGGGTTCACTGCCAGGAGGATAAGTAGTGACTGTTTCAAACTTGGTCCCTCTGGTTTTCAAAGCAAAAAGATATGGAGATTTGTCCTCCCCATGGGGGCTCCCCAGTGTGATAGTATTTCTCTCCCCTCTCCATGCCAATGTGTCCCTTCCTTTCATGGGAAGTCCCAAGGTCCCTTTAGCTTCACTGCCATCTCTGCCCTTCCTATCCTCTTCAATGTTCCCTCTTCTCTACATTTAGTTTTGGGGTTCGTTCTGCCAACCTTTTGGCCTTTTTCTGAGTTAGTTACATTGATGTGAGTGTTATATAGTTGTATCTGCAGGACAAGGTGAGCTTAGGGTCCTCCTACTTAACCATCTTCCCAGCAATCGACCTCTTGCTGGTTTTAAATTTCACTCTTTATCATTACATTTTGCCATTTTAAATATAATGTGCCTTGGTATGGACCTCCTTGGGTGGATTTTGTTGGGGGCTCTCTGCCTTCTGGAAGTGGATGTCTGTATCTTTTCCCAGAGTAGGAACATTTTCAACTATTCCTTCTGTCCATTTTTCTCACTTTTCTCCTTCTGGGGTATTTATAATGTTAATGTGATTACACTTGGTGATACTGCTGAGTTCTTTTAACCTATTCTCACTTTGTAATTTTTGTTGTTGTTGTTCATCTGTTTGCTTTCCACTACTCTGTCTTCCAGCTCACTGATCTATTCTTCTGCCTTTTCTAGTCTACTATTTATTCCCTCTAGTGTATATTTAATTTCATTTGTTTCATTCATTATCTTTGGTTATTTTTTGTATGATCTATCTCTTTGTTAAAGGTCTTACTGTGATCTTGCACTCTTCTCAATTCCAATAAGTATCTTTATGACCATTACTTTGAATTCTTAATCAGTCATATTGCTTGTCTGTCTCTCTGTGTGTGTTTCTCTGTTTTAGGAAAGTCAGCTATGTTTCTTGACATTACACGTAGAGGTTTTATGAAGGAGAGCTCTTGTAGTGCCCTACAGTGTAATGCTCCCTGTTCACCAGATCCAGGTGCTTCAAGGATGTCTCCTTTGTCGTTGCTGGCACACTATGTCATCACTGAGCTGCAGGTGCCTTCAGCCTAGTAAACTGCATGGTCTACTTTGCTTGTTTTTTTTTTTTTTTTTTTCCAGATTTGGTGCATGTATTTTTAAGAGCCCAGTCTGCGGTTACCATGGACCTGTAGTCAGGTAGTGTCAGTAGTCAGCTCAGATGGCTGTCCTCTTCCTGCAGGCTGTGTCTGGTTGGATCTATTATGAATAGCCCTGGTGTGAACATTCTAATAATTGCCTTCGAGAACACACATACATGTATTTCTGATGGGTATTTACCTAAGAGTAGAATTGTTAGATGATAAATTCTGTGTATATTAGGGTGAAAAATTACAGCTATATAACACATGGATAAATGTAGGCATTACAATAAAATTGGAAATCTTTTAGAATAAATGATATGCAGATAAGCTATGTCTGGCAAGAAACTAATAAGAATGAGTGATATTATGAAGGAAAAATGATCGCAAATAAATAAATTTAAGATTGCTATATGCATAATTATTAAATTAAATTTTATTCCTATGCTTGTAAATTTAATATAATTTTCACTAAACCCCTCAGTTTGTGTGTGAATATGAATATTTTCAAGTTGACCATAGAATTAATAAATTTATGCAAATGCCAAAATAGCTCAAAGAAAATTTATAACTCATAAAATGAGAACATTTACATTAAGAGATATAAAAACCTATAATAAGTTACAATAATTGATCATTGTATTGGTTCAAATATAGACCAATGCAATAAATTAGGCATTGCAGATATGGATTTGTATATATATTGATAATTTACAACAAAGATGGCCATTTAGGTCAGTGAAGGGGAAATTCAGTTCATTAAACCTGTTGTATCAACTGTACACTCATGTGTAAAAGAATAAACGCTCATTCTTCCATATCATTTGCAAAATATAAATAAATGTAAATCCAAATTTCCTTACACCTAAGCGTTTAAGGTAAAACAACAAAGCATCAAGAAAAAAAATTAGGCCAATATTTTCATGAACTGGGAGCTGAGAAAACATTCTTCAATATGACAAAATCACACTAATCATAAAGAACAATATTGATACATCATACTATAATAAGCAAAGATTGGTAAAATATCTTCTTAAAAATAATTATTTTATTCTTACTGAATATTTTGTAATAAACTCATCTCTGACAGTTTCCTTCAAAAGGATACCTATTCTTCACATGGTCCAATTTTTAGTTTGTGTAATTTGCAGAGCTAGAACAAGTTACTCAAGATTCAGATGTTCTTGAATAAACGGGGTAGTAGGTATATTTGAGGAGGATCCATAAATCACTACCTAAATGCATATGGTGAAAATCTTCTTGCTAGCTTTCCCCAAAGTGTCCTGAGGCCATTTGCAATGGTAACTTTGCTTTGGAGAAAGGGAACTATCCAGATTCATGAACATCACTAAACTGAATTATAGATTCGGTGCAATCGAGATTTGCCTCTCAAATTGGAATATCAATTTTAAGAAAAAAAACTAAGATTTTTCTTGTTAGAGTGGAGATACATCGTGCCATCATTCCTATCGTGTTGACTAGTAACTCATGACAATGTACTTTCCTTAGCAAAATCTGATGATACATGAATACAGGTGACTGAATAAATGCACACATCTGGCTTCTTCCTACATTTATAAGCTGATCTCTGCCTGGAATTTTATGGTGCAATGATTTTATTACTTTACTTTTTCATGTATGACCATATGTTCCTTGTTGCTTAAACACGGTATTAGTGTCTGAAGCAGCATTTACCCTTCTCCTGACTTTTATAAATTTCACTTCCTGCAGGCTAAAGCAAGGATGCAGAACAGCTGAGCAGGCACCTAGAACAGCAGTATATCTAGAAATAATAATACAATTATAATCATTTGATTGTGGAGAGAACATTGTATTCATCACTATGTGTACAATAAAGACTATTTAATATAGATGAAAAAGCTAATTTGCTGAGGTATGTAAGTAGGTAGTGATGTCATGTCAGAGAGGAGCCTATCTATAGGAGTCAACATATGAACAAATTATTTCCAAGGAACAAGGTTCTATTCAACTGCTGAAGTAAGCTTCTTGTTTGGTGTGTTTTGTTCTTTTTGGTTTAATGAGAAATGGGGAAATATGACACCAGAGGCAATTGCTCCATAACAGTATGATGTTTCTACCTTAATAAACATCTTTCTCTATATTTATTTACCCTATTGTAGTAATTCATTTTTCTCTAAATAAATATGGAATATATACAATGTTGAGTTGACAGCTGCCAAAATATTAACTATCTGACATGGAGATTCAATTCTTTTTTTGTGTGTGTGTGTGATGTGTTTGCTTAAACTAACTTTTTACATTGGATCAGATATTGTAGGACAATATTTTATGTTTCCTTTCCTCTCTCATGTGAACCAAAGAGTAGAAAAGGAGGTAAAGACACACCTCAAATCCCTCTCAGTTCACCATTTGGGTCCAAACTCCCATGTGTGGGACTCAGATTATTTCCCTGGTGGTGGAACAATAGTCATTTCCCCTGTGTGGGGTGGTTAACTGAGGACAGGGAGGCTGCCCTCTACTTAGGAGGAGCTCAGGCCTACTCAGCAACCATGTGGTTGGGTTGGGCTGCACATATAGGTAGATAAGTGGTTTTATTACAGGCTTAAGTTTTAGTTATTTTCTATTGGGATAGTTTGGGGGTTTTTTTATGTTTGTTTTCTTTTGAGTGTTTAATAAAACTAGGTCCCTCTTGGATGTGGATAAATATTGAAAGGTTTTATGATCACACTGGAGTAATGCAGTTTATATAGAATGACAATCAAATAAAAATACTAATAACAACGGCCATTATTAAAATTAATACTTGTTGACTGTTTGTCGTATGTCAGGGAACACTGTTAAGTTACTTACCTGCATTAAATAATTTAACTCTTAAAAGTCACCCTCAGTATTAGGTGCTATGATGAGACATGATAGAAAGTTCAGAGTAAACCTCTGAGTAAATAAAGCAAACATTAGGTTCCTGTTCTCCCATCTGGACAGAGTTAACCAGGTTTCCCCAGGTCCCCTCCATCTCTACAAGTCACTCCCACCACAGGCTCCATGTATGGATTCCTAAGGACATATCTCCGTGTTTATATCATGGGCAACATTTGAAATTTAATTTTCACATAACCATCAAAATAATTTACTTTTCTTCTAACATAATACACTTAAAATAGTTTTCTAACAAAGCAGCAAGTGAAAATAAAAACAATGAATTGATAAACATGATTAAAACTTATTCAACTGAAATCACAGGCAGATTTGGAGCTAAAGAAACTGAATATTTGAAGCCTCTCACTTGCATAGACTCTTTCCAAAGACATATGTGAATTTTGTATTTGTATTTGTTTTTATTTTTTTCCTTAAGGAGATCTTCCAAAACAGTGCATGATCCAGAGTTCTCAAACCTAGATTTGCCCTTTAATATTCCAGAAATATTTCCTTAGTGATTGGTTTTAGGCAAGTGCTAAACAGCAAAGGGATTTCTCCTTAATTTAAAATCAGATGTTTGGATTCAAGTGTCAATGTTTTTGTCTAAAACTGTTAATGCTTGTCTCATTAAAGGAGGTATTTTGTTTGTTAGATTTCTGTTTTGTTTTGTTTTATGAAATTGTTATAAGGTATTTTATAGGAAAGTGATAGGACATGTTACCATTTTTTTAAAACTGCATATTGTAGTTGGGAGAAAGGAAGAGAAGACATATGTACTTATTTAATCCCATTAAGATCAAGCTGGAATAAGCATGTGTATATTTCCTCAAAACTGTAACCTACCTCATCTTGCTCCTTGTTCTCGCACATACAGTCTATATTTATATATAATCATTATTCGTATATAAAATTGACATGTTTTTTATTTCATATTATATTAAATATAAAAATGTTTAATACTATTTATCATTAAGTACATAAATATATTTTATAATAAATATATATTTTAATATATAAACGTTGTTTGCTTTTCCTTGAGCAAAGGGGTTGCCTTATGTTATCTCATAGAATTACCTACAGAGATTGGTTAGAATTCAATGTGTCTTTAATATTCCAAGATTAATGGATCTTGATTCTATGGAATAATATTAAGTGAGTGCCACACCATTATCTAACTTCTTGTTTATGAACTTGGGCACAAAGAACCCTGATTGGTTACACTAGTGTTCAACCTGTGGACTTTCAGAAAGGTGAGGCTCCTACCTCCATAACCATGTTCATCTTCTTCACACTATTTTTAGGAAAAAAATGTTGCTATGTTTAGCACAAAACATCTCCTGATTCATGGACATCCTCTGGTCTATATACATATTTAAAGGTAAAATAGAATTAAGTCATATTTTTGCAAACCTATGAGTTAAATGTTATTGGATTGTTTTTTGTTTTCCATTTGAACAAATATATTTTGAGAATTCACCCTGATCTCTCTTTATTTATTTTTTTTTTTTTTTTGTGATGGTAGCAGATCTAACAAAAATCATCTGCAACGAAGACAATGCACTTAAGTGTGCCCTAGAGGTGAAATTTTCCCTAAATTTCTTATGCAAACAATATATGAGGTTTCACCATGATTAGGCAATGAGTTCATTTAATTTAAGATGTTAAAAGTCTTACATTATGGTTGAAAAAGTTACTTTTATGTTTAAATTCTACTGTCAACTGAATTTTTACACTAATGATAGAAGGCTTATTGTCTAACTTAAAAAAATAACAACAATCTTACAAATTCATCATGTGGTAATAGTCGCTAACACGTTTCAAATTATAGATTCTAAAAGTTTTCTTTTTCAATTTATTGTTCTGTTTCTTTGCAGCAGTGCCTCTCATTGAATAGCTTAATTATTAAGAATACATATGGTTTGGACGCTTGGGTGGCCCAGTCGGTTAAGCATACAACCCTTGGTTTCAGCTCAGGTCAGGATCTCAGGTTTTGAGATGGAGCCCCCACTGGCCTCTGAGCTCAGTGTGGAGACTGCTTAAAACTCTCCCTCTCAGGCGCCTGGGTGGCTCAGCTGGTTAAGCGACTGCCTTCAACTCAGGTCATGATCCCGGGGTCCCAGGATCCAGTGTGCTTCTCCCTCTGACCCTCCCCCATCTCCTGCTGTCTCTCACTTTCTCTCAATTAAATAAAATCTTTAAAAACAAAACAAAACGAAACCTCCCTCTCTTTCTCTACCCCAGCCCCCAGGCTCATGCACGTTGCTTTTCCTTCTATAAAATAAATGAATACATCATAAAAAAGAAGAGTATACATGGTTCTTTCCATATAACTCTTTGGTATAGATGATCCTCAAGTAATATAATTTTATTAAAAATATATTCAAGAAATTTGTGTGACTTTCTTAGTACTACACTAAGACGGTAGCAGGAAATCATTTTTATATCTAATTTTGCACATCCATATTTTATTCCTTGATTAATATTTCAATTCAAGTAAAATATCCAAGAAGAATGGACTTCATATGAGGCAATATATATCAATGGAAATGAATTTGAAATGCTTTATTTAATGAAATAAAATTTATCTGTCTGTTTATCTGGTAGAAAACATACTTTCAAGACTAGATCTTTTTAAAAAAATTTTATTATTATTATTATTATTTTTTGTCAAAGACATGGTTTTGTGAAGGCAAAGAACTACCATTCACAGGAACAACACTTCAGCCATCCAGTAACTGTTTAGGGTGCTGATTCCATTAAAGTAAGTTAGAAGAAATTGTAGTGCCTTGATGAGTTTACTACAACTCACATTTAGAAGTAAAAGCTGCCACTAGTCTCAGACATTATATGTAAAAGTGTGTGTTTCATTCCAGTGATGATGTAGAATAAATTGCATTTTTACATGCCTATATTTTTACAGGCATACTTCTGAACTGGCTAGGTTATAGTGATATTACTTAAGTGATTGGGCAAAAAGAATATAGAAGTATGCATTTGAGATTTATTTGGTCTTATATTGACTTTAAATCATCTCAAGTCTATGAGGACAAAGCGGTTGTGCGTCATCTTGGCGAAGTAACATAGAATCAAGATTAAGTAGTAGCCCAGTGTGTCCTCTCCCTGAGAGAGCATGACCTCTAGGATCCTTATATTCTTTTTTCTTTTAAGATTTTATTTATTTATTTCTTTATTTGAGAGAGAGAGGGAGCACGAGCAGTGGGAGTGGCCGAAGGGGTGGGATGAGCGGAGTGGGCGAAGGGTTAGAGGGGGAGGGACTAGCAGACTCCCTGCTGATCAGGGAGCCCAAGTCAGGGTTCAATCCCAGGACCCCAAGTCAGACACTTAACCACCTGAGCCACCCAAGCACCCCAGGATATTTGTATTCCTAACTGGAGTAGGAAATATGCACATTTCTTCCTCATTTTATCATCAGAATTTTACATTATGCTTAGCAATAATTATATTCAAGAATATGTTTAGAATGATCAGAGGTTTAAAATAGGTAAGGTATCTCAAAAATGTAAATACATGGTGATAAATATATGCAGTTCTATTAAAATAAAATATTTAAGGGTACCTGGGTGGTTCAGTCAGTGAAGTGTCTGACTCTTAATTTTGGGTCCGGTCATGATCTCGGGGTCCTGAGATAGAGCCTTGTGTTGGGCTCCATGTCCAGCATGGATTCTCTCCCTCTTCCTCTGCTTCTCTCTGAAAAAGAAAAAATTAAAATAATAAAATTAAAAATTAAATTAAATTAAGATTTTGTAAGTTGTATAACCCCACAACACTGATGGTTATTAAAAACATTATTTTGGGGGCTCCCCGGTAGCTCAGTTGTTAAGCGTCTGCCTTTAGCACAGGTCATGATCCCAGGGTCCTGGGATCGAGCCCCTCGTTGGGCTCCCTGCTCAGCGGGAAGCCTGCTTCCCCTCTCACACTCCCCCTGCTTGCGTTCCCTTTCTCACTGTGTATCTCTCTGTCAAATAAATAAATAAAATCTTAAAAAAAACAAAAATTAAAAATAATTATTTTATTTATTTTAATTTTTATTTTTTTAATTTTATTTATTTATTTACTTATTAGAGAGAGAGTGCACAAGCAGAGGGAGCAGCAGAGAGTGAGAAGCAGGCTGCCCACTGAGCAGGGAGCTAAATGCAGGGCACCAGCCATTTAATTCTAAATATATTAATTTTATATTAATGCCAATTGAACTTTCCTTTAGAATTTCACCCAAACCAGGGAACTGACTAGGGATATTGGAGGAAGAGGAAGAAGAAGAGGCTGGTTGGTAGGAAAATCTTACTTTGTGTAGAAAGGAGATTCAGGATGCCTTTTAGGTGG
>NW_025410008.1:0-9694 GCF_002201575.2 Neomonachus schauinslandi
CTTTCCGCGTCTCTTCCGCGAGTCAGGGCAGAAGAGACCGTTTCCAATCCCCTGCCTCAGAGCAGAGAGACCTCAGTCTGTTCTTCAGTGAGCTCTCCAGGCCACACCGTCTATGTTTCTGTCCGTGGTGCTATAAACTGCAGCGTCCTGGGTTGTGCGCCCCTCCACAGCGCTCCCAGTCCTGCCTCCCGGTCGGGGCACGTCTCTGCCCTTTGTGCTTCTAAAACCGCCAGCCGCTCCCAGTTCCTGTTCGGGACTCCGCTGCTCGGGGTTTCCACCCCGGGGGTTGCAGTTCACTGGTGGGACCCCAGCGCACCAGGTTTCCGTCTCAGAGGCTGCAGTTCGCGTCCACGCGACCATCGCTCTGGGTTTCTATCGGGGGGGGGGGTTGCGGTTCGCATGCGCGCGACCCCGCCGGTCTGGTTTTCCACCCCGGGGGCTGCCCTAGAGTCCTTTCCCCGTTGCTGCCAGTCTGCGAGTCTGTGCCCGTCCGCAGCATGCGAGGTTGTCGCTCACCGGTGGTGTAGGATCCCCACGGCCAGGCACCCTCCCACCGCCATTTATCCTCCGATATCTGCCCGCGGAATCACAGCTGCCCGTGGAATCACGGCTCCCCACTTCATACCTCAAAACCAACCGCCTGCGATATTCTGTTTGTAGAGATCCCGATCTTCTTACATCTCAGGCTGGTTTCGTGGGTACTCAGAGTGGTCTGGTAGATATCCAGCTCAATTCTGGGGACCAGTTGAAATAGGGTCCCCTACTCCTCCGCCGTCTTCCCCCCCTCCCTATTCTACACTTTTAAAATTCTTTTAATGCTGGTTACAAACTACTGGATTGATCTGAGGACTCACTTATGGGGCTGCAACCTGAAAATCTGAAAAATACTAGCTTGGGAGCCTATCTGGGAGAATGTCACAGACCTTCTTGGGTCGCACCGTAGGGCAGGAGCAGCAAAAATGACCATTTGCCCTCAAGAGGCATGGTGCTATGGAGTTTCAAAAAGTCCCAGGTGGAGTGGTAGAATGAGTGTAGCATGGATAGAGTTTCAAAAGTTAATAGATAGAAGGACGTCTGGGTGGCTCAGGTGGTTCAATGTCTGCCTTCAGCTCAGGTCATGGTCCCGGGGTCCTGGGATCCAGTCCCACATCGGGCTCCTTGCTCAGCTGGGAGCCTGCTTCTCCCTCTGCCTGCCTCTCTCTCTCTCTCTCACTCTGACAAATAAATAAATAAAATCTTTAAAAGAAAAAGTTAATAGACTAGAAAAGCTCTTAAGTTCAGGAAGAAGGAAAGACCAAAGTGACCCCTGGGGACTGATAACCGCAGATGAGACAGGAGCAAGGAACTCGAGTGGACACAGCCTAGGTAGATGGTGGCATCAAGGACAGTACGACCAGACATTCTCTCTGACAACTCCACACGTAATGCCTCCCAGCTCAGACAATTCCACAGAAAGAAGAGCACAGCTGAAATGGCTGAGCTTTATTCCTGTCACCCAGTGGAATGAGAACTTGGCAGTTGCTCAGTTTGTATTCTGCATAAAAAGTCACCCCAAACTAGTGGCTTGAAGCAACACCACCTGTTTCACTTGCACCCCACAACTCCCTGGGAGTCAGCTGGGCTCAGCAAGGTGGTTTGCATTTGTGTCTGTCATGTACTTGCAGGCAGAGAGTGACTAGAGCTAGAGTCAGTGGAAGGCTGGCTCACTCATGGGGCTGGTGCACAGACTGGAGGACTCCACGGGCAGCTGGAACAGCTGGGGCTCCCGGGACCTCTCTGTCTCCACGTGGTCTCTGCAGCACAGAAGCTTCACAGAAGCTGGAGGGAGAGTGAGGCAGAGGCTGTTCTGCTTCTACGACGGGGGCTTAGAAGTCACACAGTATCTCTTCTGCCTTCCCCTCATAGTTGAGGCAGTCACAAAAGCTTGCCTAGAGCCACAAGGAGGAGACAGAGACTCTACCTCTTGACAAAGGAAGAGGAAGTTCTCATACTGCATATGGAACCAAAACCAGTGTTGCGGTCATTTTTAGTATTCTGTTTGAAAAAGTTCACTTGGAGGAAAAAGAAATGTCTTGCGAATCCGAGTTGACGTGCTGAAATGTCTATCTACCTCACTAGTAACCATATGAGGCTTATTCTCTCTATAAAGGATGAGGACCACTGGTGTAGCCCGATGTCCTCTTTAACAGCTGAGGACACCGCGGCATCAGTGGGGTCGGTGACTTGCACAGAATCCGCCAGCCAGACAATGTCAGGGCAAGCCCAGATCCCAGATCTCTAAGCCCCAGCTTAGTTCTCTTCCTAGACTCTTGCCTACCAGGTTTCCCAGTGACCTTCACAGGCTCATTTCCTGAGCAGAATTGAGTGGACAAGGACACATGAAGTTCTTGCTCTTACCTGTGTAGTAGGAGTGACAGGAGAAGTCTCCGCCAACAAGGCCACCCTGCATCCACATATGGAAGACAAGGAAACACCACAACGTTCTCCAAATGTTCCCTAGCAATGACGTCCTAAACATGGCAGGGGAACACACCGATCAGAGCAGACACCACATAAACAACTGTTAACAACAGTGTCAGAGTGTTCCAAGTGGAAATTACCTTTGCCTCCTTTCTGAGCCAAGTTAAGAAGACATTTTGCTTTGTTTAAGCCCAAGACCACAGCCCAAGCATTCATAGCTCTGGGCTAGAAACTTAAGTTTAGAATCCATTTGTTCTAGGGTAAAAAAAAAAAAAAATGTGATTTTTCTATTTGCTGGCAAACAAGATTGTCAAAGTTACTACTTAAATACTTTTTGGAAGTTAAATCACTCCTGCTGAGGAAAAATGATGAGTCGATAGAAACTAAATCATGATCAGATGGATTAAATTGTTCTCAATAAAACAACTTTTAAAAGGAAGGGCAAAGTGCTAAGAAGAATGGGTTTCTAGTAGATTTTATATTAACAATCGTCACTTTTCTGTAGTTAAGGATTATCCAGCCCATTGTTATGGAAATACAGGATGTGGTCCCAAATGCAACAGTATAATTTCACTGCAAGATTAACCAAAAGGGCAGTGAAAACCCTAGTTAAAGTATAGCACTTTGGTATTCTGTTAAATACGAGAAAGAATACAGTAGACAGGAAGGAATTTACACTAACATCTTAACATTTCTAAAGCTTTGGTTCCAGTGGGGAAATTCTGTTTGATTGCCTCTCCCTTCTAGGCGAGCATTTGATTGAACAATCAGGACATCAGAGAATCCTAACATATTCGAACTGGGAAAGGTCTTAGAAGAGATTGTGTCCAAACGTCTCAGTTTATAGATGATGCCGCTGCGGCTCTGAGAGGGGAAGGAAGTCAGTCTGTTACAGCCGGTGATGGAGGACTAGAACCCAGGAGTCCTGATTCCAAAGCCTGTCCACATTACACCCCCCCTCCCCCATTTAAGCCTCTTAGAAACATTTCAGCAAAAGCACACACCATAGTTAGAAACCAGAGACTATGAAAGGAAAAAGAGATTTGCAGAGACATCAGCTCTCTGCCTCTCTAGCATCTTTCCCGTCTACCCTCAACAGCCTATTTTGGTTGGAAGGCACTTGACTCCCCCATTTCAGGCCACAAGGTTAGATGGGGGCTGGGGGTGCTACGAGCCTAAGGGGTCCAGCACGTGACCAGGTTCAGCCAATCACACGTTGCAACCACGTCCACTATGATTGGTTCATGGATGGACACATCAAGCAATCAGAACCAAAGGCAAAGGCTCAGGTTTTTTTTTTTTTTCTACTCAAAAAATGTTTTATTCTCTTCCTCTTTCAACTTGAAAGGGAGAAACTATTAGGCTTGAAGCCGCTCAGCCATCTTCCTACAACTTGGATATTGAGAATAAAGCCCCTATATCAGAAGGCAGAGAGAAAAGATGAGAGAAACCGTATACAATAGACAGTGTTTGAACCCTGAATCCAATCATGTCTGAAACCCCACTTCTAACCATGTGCCTTTTAGTTACATGAGCCAGTAAAGTTCACTTAATCACTCAAGAAAGTAATTTGGGAGGTGATCTCAAGAAACACCAGGAGAGGAGTGGAGAGAGGAAGCAGGGAGAGAAGAAAGCCAATAGAAAGTATGCAATCGAGCAAGTTACCAGTGTGGACAAGGCAGCTCCATCCTCCAGTAAACAGCACAGGGCTCTTCCCTGGCTCTCCCCAGAGTTATCTCACCTGAGGATTAAGGGAACTGGGGTATTTTTCTCTCAATCCTCACAAGTCATTGTTTGAAGAATATGAATTAGTTCGGGGGACACTTCTACACATGTGAGCAGAGCAGGCTCAGGTGGCCAGAGAAACCCTCGGGAAAGAGATACCGTGATTTTGGCGACCAGAAGTTGGACCGCTCTACACGGTAACGGGGTGGCCGAAAGGGATATGGAGGTGGGGGCGCTGAGGATGCCAGCCGTATGCCGTACAGGCACAACCACAGGACTGGATCCTGATAAGACCACTTGGAAGGCTGCTTGCTGGCCAGAAACACCCAACTGGCCTCTACATTAGCAAGAAAGAAACAACTGTGCCAAGCCACCAAAATTTGGGGATTGTGTGCCACAGCAGCTAGCCTACCCTGACTAATACAGGGGGAAAAGCAGATTATTTGTACCACTAGCCATATTCATGGCTTAAATCCTGGGATCCATGGGTGACCGATGATGCAGCTAGATTACTGCCATGTTCGTAAAAATCAGTGAGATGCCAGGTAAAGAGCTCTTGAAGCTACAAAGTCGTGACAGGAAGGCAGACAGAAGAAAGAGCTTCTGGTTTATATGCAAGAGAAGCCCTGGCTCAGAAATACAGAGGTTCCTGAGCTTTGGCCTTTGGCTGCAGAGGAAGCTTTTTCACCAAGAGAAGAATAGATCTGATTAAATCTTGCAGGCTCACAGACCCATTCATTGCAGAATGAAACTCCCCCAGGGGCAGAAACCTGCACTGAATTTGTACCTAAGTTCAAAGCACAGTGACAAAGGAAGGGGCATGCTCTCATCTATGGCTCCTGCTCAAAAGGGAAGTCAGCCTCATGGTTACCACCCCAGTGGGGCCAATGATGACAAGGGTATTGGGAACTCCAAGAAGAGAAGAATCAGATGGGGTTGACTGGTTAAGGGTTACCTAATACCATGACAAGCCCTCAGCCTTCACAATAAAGGTCATTAACATTTGTTGACCACCCATCACTTACCAAACATGGTACTGTAATCCCATTTGGTCTCCAGACAGCTAAAAAGTATCATCGCCCACATTTTTCAGATGAGAATATTGAAGTTTAGGGAGAAGTCCCCAGTGCAAGGTGAAGAGCCAGCAAGTGACCGAGCTACCAGACACTTACAAACATGAATCCCACCATACTATGCTTCCTCCTCTGAGCTTTCCTCGGCATTGCTCACAAATGTAAGAAACAGAATGTATTGGGAATTTGTGAAGTTATCAAACTTAAAATAAAATGACTTATTTATCTTAATTTTCTCAATATTCATCTAAACATTAATTTTATGTAAACAGTTATCTAAACATTCCCTTCTAGGTGAGACTAGGTAGCTCAGTCAGTTATGTGTCTGCCTGTGGCTCAGGTCATGATCCCAGGGTCCTGGGATTGAGCCCCGCATCGGGCTTCCTGCTCAGCGGGGAGTCTGTTTCTCCCTCTGCCCCTCTGCCCACCCCCCACTCATGCTCTCTCTCACTCTCTCCTTCTCAAATAAATAAATAAGATCTGAAATAATAATAATAATAATAATAATAATAAACATTCCCTTCTAGTAACTTGTGTATTATGCGTGGAGTAGGTATCTAAAAACATTTTGTTGAAGACATAAATGAACATACTCCATGTACCTTGACAAAGATTTTTTTTTTCCATTCTCCCATACAGTTGGTGAGATTTAACTATCTTAATATTTTTGCTTTTTCATCCCTGGTGTATGAGTCCTCCCCGCTCTCCCCCTTCCCCAACAGTAATGCCTGCAACAAGCAGCATATTGCAACAATCTTTCCCAGCAGCTGTATGCTCAGGAACCTATCCCCCCCCCCCATCCATGCTGCAATCCATTTCCTGTATGGTAGCTTTCTCCCTGAGGGACACCACCCTGCTGATCCTCCCTGATAAAAATGACCAACACTCTGTCAAATTTTACAATTCACGGAGCAATCTCCCCAGGGTTAAGTCATTTGATTTCCACAATGACCAGAGAGGAAGGCAAGACAGGTATCACGAACTCCTGTTTCAGCTGAGAAGACTGAGGCTCAGATTTGCTCAGGTTCATGCAACTAGCAGCTGGATGAAGAAAGACTCACACCACGGTTTTCTCTCTCAAAACCTCCTGCTCCTTACGGCAGATGCTGCTGCATCTCCCCTTCCCCTGACTCCTGAGACAATTTGTCAAGTGACCACATACCAGCTCTGCCACCTTCAGCTCCCAAGATCTACAGCAGTAACGGCTGGGCTCACAATGGGGACCCACCTGAACACCCCTCTTCTAGGCAACAAGACTGTCATAGAGACAGTGAAGCAATGAGGGGGAACTGGTGGCCAGAGTAGAGCCTGTGGGGACAGAGGCTGCACAAACAAGCACTGTTGGACCTTCCTCAGCTGCTCACAATTACTTCCAGAGTCAGAGAAAAGTTCCAGGCCCTGAAACATGTTGCAGTCAGGCGCGAGAGCGTTTGAACCCAGCTCTGCTGCTTCTGTCCCCTTGGGTAAAGTTTAACCTCTCTGAACTCCCAAAATGGGGAAGAGAATATTAACAGAGCTCTTTCAGCATCAGCTGAGGTGGGTAAAGTGTTTAGGATAAGATCTTAATAATAGACGCTATCATCAATATTTATAACTGATTTAACTGTATATGGTCATAATAACATACATAAATTATACAATAATAAATATGTCAACTGAGTGCCATAAATAAGACATGAATGGGACAAGGAAACAAAAAAGCTACCCAAGAAAGCTTTGCAAATGTTTCCTATTTTCTGTATCACTCCACAAGCATTGAATATTGGTCTGGCTTCATCCTGCCTGAAATTTTCCTGTAAATAATGAGATGAGAGGAGCCTTCACCCAGCATCATTCTTGTGTGTGGAAGTTGCTGAGTAGAACAGACATGTGCCGAATGCACTGGCCTGTGCCCTTCAGTCTAACTAAGACTGCAAAACTCTGTTTAGGGACATCTTGGATTTGTTCTCTAAGGAGGCATCTCCAGCAAATCTTCAGGGTGTGGTGGTTGCTTGGGCGCCATTCAGAGAGAATAAAGGTCTTGCTAGTGTGGCTTCAAAGGTAGAGAGCTATGTGATCCTGGGGAAAGACAAGTATGGGTTTTCAGAGTAGCAGAGCATTGAGCCCTGCATTGCTCTGGGGAAGCCTAGATTCTATCAAAATATTAACCCTTCAAAGGATGCTCACAGTTTTCATCTGGCAGTCAGGGTTCTGGAGGTGGAGATGTGTCAGCATGAAGAACCAAAGGACTTAGGAGGACTAGGTGAAAAAAATAAATGTTGTGTCCATGTCAAGTTTGCTATGCAAATTTCAGAAATTTGACTTTGATAGCTAAGGGAAAAAAAAAAAAAAAGCAAACCCTACTGGAAAATTAGAAAATTTGTTATTTCCAGAAATGAAATTATCCTTGCAGGGGTGTTCATTATCTTAATTAAAATAATAGATATAATTTCTACTTATAGAAATAAGGATTCTCTGAACTTGGAGGGGAAAAAATGGAAAATTAATTCTATATGTACTGAGTGACTTCTCTCTTCCAGATGCTGTTCTAAGTTTTAAGAATAGATAAAGAATAAGATCTCATTCATACCATCAACAAGCTTATGGTCTAGTGAGGGAGCTGGGCATGCATTAAAGTTTGACAAGGGCTGGATGAAACCGTGGCGGATTCTATTTTCCAAAGGTTGTGACAACATCTCCTATGTCACATGCTCTTCTAGAACTTTTCATTCCCCTATGAAGAGGTAGAGCCTAATTCCCCTGCCCTTAAATCAGAGCAGGCTGGTGACTCACTTCTAGCTAAGAGAATGCAGTGAAAGTGACAGCATGACTTCCAAAGCTAAGTCCCAAAAAGCAATGTAACCTCTGTCTTACCTTCTGGAATACTCATTCTCGATGCCTTCAGTTGTCACATAAGCAGTCTGACTGCCCTGAGGATGTCATGCTGTGAGGAAGCCCAAACTAGCCCATGCAGAGAGACCAGATGGAGAGGGGCTCTGAGACGACATGAAAGGGGGATGCTGGGCAAGCTGACTTGGTCCAACACTCTGCCCCTCTCTGTTGTTCCAGCTGTAGCCACCATTTCACTGAAACTCCATGAGGACCCAAAGCTAGAAGTACCCCAGCTGGAGCCTTGCTGAATTCCTGACCCACAGAAGCCACATGAGGTGAGATGGTTGCCCTAGCTCTATGCGTTGAGTTTTGTGGTGATTTGTTATGCAGAAATAGTCCCTGGAATGGGGACCCTTGAGGCAGAACCCTACTTGCTCTCTTCACCAGTGTTTACTCTGGGGGTACAACAGCAGCATGAGGGAAGAATGAGTAATGGCATTGATGAAATAGGACACGTTTCCCAGAGGAGGTGACAAGTCTAGTGAATCTCAAGTGGTGAATCAATATTGTTCAATCAAAGAAGGGACAGAAAGGGAATGCCAGGTAGAAGGGAGAGCAAATGCTAAGGCGCAGAGGCATAGAATGGCTGGGTAGATCTAGGGAAGCCTAAGTAACCTAATAGGGCTGAAATGGGGCTGAAATGCAGGTAAGTGTTGGGGAATGTGGCAGGGGAGGTAGGCGGGAACAGATCAGGAGAAGCCTCATATGTTCAGCAGGTCCCAGAACCACAAGCGAGCCCACCCCACCCTCCCCCATTCCCAAACAGAAGGTCTTCTCAGGCCAGCGAGGCCTCTCATCCATGTCTTCCACTATGTCCAGGCCTGGATTGGGCATGGGGGTCTCTTCTCTTCACCATGTGTTGCTGTGTGGGCAAGAACTCCGTGAAGTGACCCAGCTGTAGACACATTTTGAAGACCTTATCTGCTCCTCATTGAGCTATGTGTGGTTTTTTAGAGGGAGACACAAAACCCTTCAGTGCTTGTATCTCCAAGCGTCTATGGGTTTTCTAGAGAATCTGCCCACCTTGCAGAGACATGGGCAGGGAAAGAGGACTCAGTGATACAATGGTGTCTAAGCTCTTTGCCTTCCCCATAGTTTTCCATATCTTTTTTTCCTCCAAGTCCAGAACATCCTTATTTGGTCTGACAGAGGATAGCTTGCATCTCCAGCTGATCTTTCAAATGCATTGTTTGTGTTCCTGGGCTTTAGGCTTTGGAATCGAAAGACATAATTAACTCCTTTATTATCTGTGCTCTGCAGGGATGTCCTTGAGACAGTGTATCCATCAGAACAGGCTATGTCGTGCTGTAGGAACAAGAATCCCAACACTCAGTGGCATGACACAGCCAACATCTCTCTGTCTCATGCTACACATCTGACCCGGAGAGCGCTCTGCTCATCGGTCACTCACGACGCAAGGAAGACACAAGATCCCTCTCAACATGTGCTTCTGCCATTACCCTGTCAGGGGGAAGAGAAGGAAGCTTTGAAAGCTTCTGCTCAGAAAAAAATACAAGAAGCTAGGATTTTGTTGAGGATTTTGGAATCCATATTCATCAGGGATA
>NW_025410009.1:0-9692 GCF_002201575.2 Neomonachus schauinslandi
CTTTCCGCGTCTCTTCCGCGAGTCAGGGCAGAAGAGACCGTTTCCAATCCCCTGCCTCAGAGCAGAGAGACCTCAGTCTGTTCTTCAGTGAGCTCTCCAGGCCACACCGTCTATGTTTCTGTCCGTGGTGCTATAAACTGCAGCGTCCTGGGTTGTGCGCCCCTCCACAGCGCTCCCAGTCCTGCCTCCCGGTCGGGGCACGTCTCTGCCCTTTGTGCTTCTAAAACCGCCAGCCGCTCCCAGTTCCTGTTCGGGACTCCGCTGCTCGGGGTTTCCACCCCGGGGGTTGCAGTTCACTGGTGGGACCCCAGCGCACCAGGTTTCCGTCTCAGAGGCTGCAGTTCGCGTCCACGCGACCATCGCTCTGGGTTTCTATCGGGGGGGGGGGTTGCGGTTCGCATGCGCGCGACCCCGCCGGTCTGGTTTTCCACCCCGGGGGCTGCCCTAGAGTCCTTTCCCCGTTGCTGCCAGTCTGCGAGTCTGTGCCCGTCCGCAGCATGCGAGGTTGTCGCTCACCGGTGGTGTAGGATCCCCACGGCCAGGCACCCTCCCACCGCCATTTATCCTCCGATATCTGCCCGCGGAATCACAGCTGCCCGTGGAATCACGGCTCCCCACTTCATACCTCAAAACCAACCGCCTGCGATATTCTGTTTGTAGAGATCCCGATCTTCTTACATCTCAGGCTGGTTTCGTGGGTACTCAGAGTGGTCTGGTAGATATCCAGCTCAATTCTGGGGACCAGTTGAAATAGGGTCCCCTACTCCTCCGCCGTCTTCCCCCCCTCCCTATTCTACACTTTTAAAATTCTTTTAATGCTGGTTACAAACTACTGGATTGATCTGAGGACTCACTTATGGGGCTGCAACCTGAAAATCTGAAAAATACTAGCTTGGGAGCCTATCTGGGAGAATGTCACAGACCTTCTTGGGTCGCACCGTAGGGCAGGAGCAGCAAAAATGACCATTTGCCCTCAAGAGGCATGGTGCTATGGAGTTTCAAAAAGTCCCAGGTGGAGTGGTAGAATGAGTGTAGCATGGATAGAGTTTCAAAAGTTAATAGATAGAAGGACGTCTGGGTGGCTCAGGTGGTTCAATGTCTGCCTTCAGCTCAGGTCATGGTCCCGGGGTCCTGGGATCCAGTCCCACATCGGGCTCCTTGCTCAGCTGGGAGCCTGCTTCTCCCTCTGCCTGCCTCTCTCTCTCTCTCTCACTCTGACAAATAAATAAATAAAATCTTTAAAAGAAAAAGTTAATAGACTAGAAAAGCTCTTAAGTTCAGGAAGAAGGAAAGACCAAAGTGACCCCTGGGGACTGATAACCGCAGATGAGACAGGAGCAAGGAACTCGAGTGGACACAGCCTAGGTAGATGGTGGCATCAAGGACAGTACGACCAGACATTCTCTCTGACAACTCCACACGTAATGCCTCCCAGCTCAGACAATTCCACAGAAAGAAGAGCACAGCTGAAATGGCTGAGCTTTATTCCTGTCACCCAGTGGAATGAGAACTTGGCAGTTGCTCAGTTTGTATTCTGCATAAAAAGTCACCCCAAACTAGTGGCTTGAAGCAACACCACCTGTTTCACTTGCACCCCACAACTCCCTGGGAGTCAGCTGGGCTCAGCAAGGTGGTTTGCATTTGTGTCTGTCATGTACTTGCAGGCAGAGAGTGACTAGAGCTAGAGTCAGTGGAAGGCTGGCTCACTCATGGGGCTGGTGCACAGACTGGAGGACTCCACGGGCAGCTGGAACAGCTGGGGCTCCCGGGACCTCTCTGTCTCCACGTGGTCTCTGCAGCACAGAAGCTTCACAGAAGCTGGAGGGAGAGTGAGGCAGAGGCTGTTCTGCTTCTACGACGGGGGCTTAGAAGTCACACAGTATCTCTTCTGCCTTCCCCTCATAGTTGAGGCAGTCACAAAAGCTTGCCTAGAGCCACAAGGAGGAGACAGAGACTCTACCTCTTGACAAAGGAAGAGGAAGTTCTCATACTGCATATGGAACCAAAACCAGTGTTGCGGTCATTTTTAGTATTCTGTTTGAAAAAGTTCACTTGGAGGAAAAAGAAATGTCTTGCGAATCCGAGTTGACGTGCTGAAATGTCTATCTACCTCACTAGTAACCATATGAGGCTTATTCTCTCTATAAAGGATGAGGACCACTGGTGTAGCCCGATGTCCTCTTTAACAGCTGAGGACACCGCGGCATCAGTGGGGTCGGTGACTTGCACAGAATCCGCCAGCCAGACAATGTCAGGGCAAGCCCAGATCCCAGATCTCTAAGCCCCAGCTTAGTTCTCTTCCTAGACTCTTGCCTACCAGGTTTCCCAGTGACCTTCACAGGCTCATTTCCTGAGCAGAATTGAGTGGACAAGGACACATGAAGTTCTTGCTCTTACCTGTGTAGTAGGAGTGACAGGAGAAGTCTCCGCCAACAAGGCCACCCTGCATCCACATATGGAAGACAAGGAAACACCACAACGTTCTCCAAATGTTCCCTAGCAATGACGTCCTAAACATGGCAGGGGAACACACCGATCAGAGCAGACACCACATAAACAACTGTTAACAACAGTGTCAGAGTGTTCCAAGTGGAAATTACCTTTGCCTCCTTTCTGAGCCAAGTTAAGAAGACATTTTGCTTTGTTTAAGCCCAAGACCACAGCCCAAGCATTCATAGCTCTGGGCTAGAAACTTAAGTTTAGAATCCATTTGTTCTAGGGTAAAAAAAAAAAAAATGTGATTTTTCTATTTGCTGGCAAACAAGATTGTCAAAGTTACTACTTAAATACTTTTTGGAAGTTAAATCACTCCTGCTGAGGAAAAATGATGAGTCGATAGAAACTAAATCATGATCAGATGGATTAAATTGTTCTCAATAAAACAACTTTTAAAAGGAAGGGCAAAGTGCTAAGAAGAATGGGTTTCTAGTAGATTTTATATTAACAATCGTCACTTTTCTGTAGTTAAGGATTATCCAGCCCATTGTTATGGAAATACAGGATGTGGTCCCAAATGCAACAGTATAATTTCACTGCAAGATTAACCAAAAGGGCAGTGAAAACCCTAGTTAAAGTATAGCACTTTGGTATTCTGTTAAATACGAGAAAGAATACAGTAGACAGGAAGGAATTTACACTAACATCTTAACATTTCTAAAGCTTTGGTTCCAGTGGGGAAATTCTGTTTGATTGCCTCTCCCTTCTAGGCGAGCATTTGATTGAACAATCAGGACATCAGAGAATCCTAACATATTCGAACTGGGAAAGGTCTTAGAAGAGATTGTGTCCAAACGTCTCAGTTTATAGATGATGCCGCTGCGGCTCTGAGAGGGGAAGGAAGTCAGTCTGTTACAGCCGGTGATGGAGGACTAGAACCCAGGAGTCCTGATTCCAAAGCCTGTCCACATTACACCCCCCTCCCCCATTTAAGCCTCTTAGAAACATTTCAGCAAAAGCACACACCATAGTTAGAAACCAGAGACTATGAAAGGAAAAAGAGATTTGCAGAGACATCAGCTCTCTGCCTCTCTAGCATCTTTCCCGTCTACCCTCAACAGCCTATTTTGGTTGGAAGGCACTTGACTCCCCCATTTCAGGCCACAAGGTTAGATGGGGGCTGGGGGTGCTACGAGCCTAAGGGGTCCAGCACGTGACCAGGTTCAGCCAATCACACGTTGCAACCACGTCCACTATGATTGGTTCATGGATGGACACATCAAGCAATCAGAACCAAAGGCAAAGGCTCAGGTTTTTTTTTTTTTTCTACTCAAAAAATGTTTTATTCTCTTCCTCTTTCAACTTGAAAGGGAGAAACTATTAGGCTTGAAGCCGCTCAGCCATCTTCCTACAACTTGGATATTGAGAATAAAGCCCCTATATCAGAAGGCAGAGAGAAAAGATGAGAGAAACCGTATACAATAGACAGTGTTTGAACCCTGAATCCAATCATGTCTGAAACCCCACTTCTAACCATGTGCCTTTTAGTTACATGAGCCAGTAAAGTTCACTTAATCACTCAAGAAAGTAATTTGGGAGGTGATCTCAAGAAACACCAGGAGAGGAGTGGAGAGAGGAAGCAGGGAGAGAAGAAAGCCAATAGAAAGTATGCAATCGAGCAAGTTACCAGTGTGGACAAGGCAGCTCCATCCTCCAGTAAACAGCACAGGGCTCTTCCCTGGCTCTCCCCAGAGTTATCTCACCTGAGGATTAAGGGAACTGGGGTATTTTTCTCTCAATCCTCACAAGTCATTGTTTGAAGAATATGAATTAGTTCGGGGGACACTTCTACACATGTGAGCAGAGCAGGCTCAGGTGGCCAGAGAAACCCTCGGGAAAGAGATACCGTGATTTTGGCGACCAGAAGTTGGACCGCTCTACACGGTAACGGGGTGGCCGAAAGGGATATGGAGGTGGGGGCGCTGAGGATGCCAGCCGTATGCCGTACAGGCACAACCACAGGACTGGATCCTGATAAGACCACTTGGAAGGCTGCTTGCTGGCCAGAAACACCCAACTGGCCTCTACATTAGCAAGAAAGAAACAACTGTGCCAAGCCACCAAAATTTGGGGATTGTGTGCCACAGCAGCTAGCCTACCCTGACTAATACAGGGGGAAAAGCAGATTATTTGTACCACTAGCCATATTCATGGCTTAAATCCTGGGATCCATGGGTGACCGATGATGCAGCTAGATTACTGCCATGTTCGTAAAAATCAGTGAGATGCCAGGTAAAGAGCTCTTGAAGCTACAAAGTCGTGACAGGAAGGCAGACAGAAGAAAGAGCTTCTGGTTTATATGCAAGAGAAGCCCTGGCTCAGAAATACAGAGGTTCCTGAGCTTTGGCCTTTGGCTGCAGAGGAAGCTTTTTCACCAAGAGAAGAATAGATCTGATTAAATCTTGCAGGCTCACAGACCCATTCATTGCAGAATGAAACTCCCCCAGGGGCAGAAACCTGCACTGAATTTGTACCTAAGTTCAAAGCACAGTGACAAAGGAAGGGGCATGCTCTCATCTATGGCTCCTGCTCAAAAGGGAAGTCAGCCTCATGGTTACCACCCCAGTGGGGCCAATGATGACAAGGGTATTGGGAACTCCAAGAAGAGAAGAATCAGATGGGGTTGACTGGTTAAGGGTTACCTAATACCATGACAAGCCCTCAGCCTTCACAATAAAGGTCATTAACATTTGTTGACCACCCATCACTTACCAAACATGGTACTGTAATCCCATTTGGTCTCCAGACAGCTAAAAAGTATCATCGCCCACATTTTTCAGATGAGAATATTGAAGTTTAGGGAGAAGTCCCCAGTGCAAGGTGAAGAGCCAGCAAGTGACCGAGCTACCAGACACTTACAAACATGAATCCCACCATACTATGCTTCCTCCTCTGAGCTTTCCTCGGCATTGCTCACAAATGTAAGAAACAGAATGTATTGGGAATTTGTGAAGTTATCAAACTTAAAATAAAATGACTTATTTATCTTAATTTTCTCAATATTCATCTAAACATTAATTTTATGTAAACAGTTATCTAAACATTCCCTTCTAGGTGAGACTAGGTAGCTCAGTCAGTTATGTGTCTGCCTGTGGCTCAGGTCATGATCCCAGGGTCCTGGGATTGAGCCCCGCATCGGGCTTCCTGCTCAGCGGGGAGTCTGTTTCTCCCTCTGCCCCTCTGCCCACCCCCCACTCATGCTCTCTCTCACTCTCTCCTTCTCAAATAAATAAATAAGATCTGAAATAATAATAATAATAATAATAATAATAAACATTCCCTTCTAGTAACTTGTGTATTATGCGTGGAGTAGGTATCTAAAAACATTTTGTTGAAGACATAAATGAACATACTCCATGTACCTTGACAAAGATTTTTTTTTTCCATTCTCCCATACAGTTGGTGAGATTTAACTATCTTAATATTTTTGCTTTTTCATCCCTGGTGTATGAGTCCTCCCCGCTCTCCCCCTTCCCCAACAGTAATGCCTGCAACAAGCAGCATATTGCAACAATCTTTCCCAGCAGCTGTATGCTCAGGAACCTATCCCCCCCCCCCATCCATGCTGCAATCCATTTCCTGTATGGTAGCTTTCTCCCTGAGGGACACCACCCTGCTGATCCTCCCTGATAAAAATGACCAACACTCTGTCAAATTTTACAATTCACGGAGCAATCTCCCCAGGGTTAAGTCATTTGATTTCCACAATGACCAGAGAGGAAGGCAAGACAGGTATCACGAACTCCTGTTTCAGCTGAGAAGACTGAGGCTCAGATTTGCTCAGGTTCATGCAACTAGCAGCTGGATGAAGAAAGACTCACACCACGGTTTTCTCTCTCAAAACCTCCTGCTCCTTACGGCAGATGCTGCTGCATCTCCCCTTCCCCTGACTCCTGAGACAATTTGTCAAGTGACCACATACCAGCTCTGCCACCTTCAGCTCCCAAGATCTACAGCAGTAACGGCTGGGCTCACAATGGGGACCCACCTGAACACCCCTCTTCTAGGCAACAAGACTGTCATAGAGACAGTGAAGCAATGAGGGGGAACTGGTGGCCAGAGTAGAGCCTGTGGGGACAGAGGCTGCACAAACAAGCACTGTTGGACCTTCCTCAGCTGCTCACAATTACTTCCAGAGTCAGAGAAAAGTTCCAGGCCCTGAAACATGTTGCAGTCAGGCGCGAGAGCGTTTGAACCCAGCTCTGCTGCTTCTGTCCCCTTGGGTAAAGTTTAACCTCTCTGAACTCCCAAAATGGGGAAGAGAATATTAACAGAGCTCTTTCAGCATCAGCTGAGGTGGGTAAAGTGTTTAGGATAAGATCTTAATAATAGACGCTATCATCAATATTTATAACTGATTTAACTGTATATGGTCATAATAACATACATAAATTATACAATAATAAATATGTCAACTGAGTGCCATAAATAAGACATGAATGGGACAAGGAAACAAAAAAGCTACCCAAGAAAGCTTTGCAAATGTTTCCTATTTTCTGTATCACTCCACAAGCATTGAATATTGGTCTGGCTTCATCCTGCCTGAAATTTTCCTGTAAATAATGAGATGAGAGGAGCCTTCACCCAGCATCATTCTTGTGTGTGGAAGTTGCTGAGTAGAACAGACATGTGCCGAATGCACTGGCCTGTGCCCTTCAGTCTAACTAAGACTGCAAAACTCTGTTTAGGGACATCTTGGATTTGTTCTCTAAGGAGGCATCTCCAGCAAATCTTCAGGGTGTGGTGGTTGCTTGGGCGCCATTCAGAGAGAATAAAGGTCTTGCTAGTGTGGCTTCAAAGGTAGAGAGCTATGTGATCCTGGGGAAAGACAAGTATGGGTTTTCAGAGTAGCAGAGCATTGAGCCCTGCATTGCTCTGGGGAAGCCTAGATTCTATCAAAATATTAACCCTTCAAAGGATGCTCACAGTTTTCATCTGGCAGTCAGGGTTCTGGAGGTGGAGATGTGTCAGCATGAAGAACCAAAGGACTTAGGAGGACTAGGTGAAAAAAATAAATGTTGTGTCCATGTCAAGTTTGCTATGCAAATTTCAGAAATTTGACTTTGATAGCTAAGGGAAAAAAAAAAAAAAAGCAAACCCTACTGGAAAATTAGAAAATTTGTTATTTCCAGAAATGAAATTATCCTTGCAGGGGTGTTCATTATCTTAATTAAAATAATAGATATAATTTCTACTTATAGAAATAAGGATTCTCTGAACTTGGAGGGGAAAAAATGGAAAATTAATTCTATATGTACTGAGTGACTTCTCTCTTCCAGATGCTGTTCTAAGTTTTAAGAATAGATAAAGAATAAGATCTCATTCATACCATCAACAAGCTTATGGTCTAGTGAGGGAGCTGGGCATGCATTAAAGTTTGACAAGGGCTGGATGAAACCGTGGCGGATTCTATTTTCCAAAGGTTGTGACAACATCTCCTATGTCACATGCTCTTCTAGAACTTTTCATTCCCCTATGAAGAGGTAGAGCCTAATTCCCCTGCCCTTAAATCAGAGCAGGCTGGTGACTCACTTCTAGCTAAGAGAATGCAGTGAAAGTGACAGCATGACTTCCAAAGCTAAGTCCCAAAAAGCAATGTAACCTCTGTCTTACCTTCTGGAATACTCATTCTCGATGCCTTCAGTTGTCACATAAGCAGTCTGACTGCCCTGAGGATGTCATGCTGTGAGGAAGCCCAAACTAGCCCATGCAGAGAGACCAGATGGAGAGGGGCTCTGAGACGACATGAAAGGGGGATGCTGGGCAAGCTGACTTGGTCCAACACTCTGCCCCTCTCTGTTGTTCCAGCTGTAGCCACCATTTCACTGAAACTCCATGAGGACCCAAAGCTAGAAGTACCCCAGCTGGAGCCTTGCTGAATTCCTGACCCACAGAAGCCACATGAGGTGAGATGGTTGCCCTAGCTCTATGCGTTGAGTTTTGTGGTGATTTGTTATGCAGAAATAGTCCCTGGAATGGGGACCCTTGAGGCAGAACCCTACTTGCTCTCTTCACCAGTGTTTACTCTGGGGGTACAACAGCAGCATGAGGGAAGAATGAGTAATGGCATTGATGAAATAGGACACGTTTCCCAGAGGAGGTGACAAGTCTAGTGAATCTCAAGTGGTGAATCAATATTGTTCAATCAAAGAAGGGACAGAAAGGGAATGCCAGGTAGAAGGGAGAGCAAATGCTAAGGCGCAGAGGCATAGAATGGCTGGGTAGATCTAGGGAAGCCTAAGTAACCTAATAGGGCTGAAATGGGGCTGAAATGCAGGTAAGTGTTGGGGAATGTGGCAGGGGAGGTAGGCGGGAACAGATCAGGAGAAGCCTCATATGTTCAGCAGGTCCCAGAACCACAAGCGAGCCCACCCCACCCTCCCCCATTCCCAAACAGAAGGTCTTCTCAGGCCAGCGAGGCCTCTCATCCATGTCTTCCACTATGTCCAGGCCTGGATTGGGCATGGGGGTCTCTTCTCTTCACCATGTGTTGCTGTGTGGGCAAGAACTCCGTGAAGTGACCCAGCTGTAGACACATTTTGAAGACCTTATCTGCTCCTCATTGAGCTATGTGTGGTTTTTTAGAGGGAGACACAAAACCCTTCAGTGCTTGTATCTCCAAGCGTCTATGGGTTTTCTAGAGAATCTGCCCACCTTGCAGAGACATGGGCAGGGAAAGAGGACTCAGTGATACAATGGTGTCTAAGCTCTTTGCCTTCCCCATAGTTTTCCATATCTTTTTTTCCTCCAAGTCCAGAACATCCTTATTTGGTCTGACAGAGGATAGCTTGCATCTCCAGCTGATCTTTCAAATGCATTGTTTGTGTTCCTGGGCTTTAGGCTTTGGAATCGAAAGACATAATTAACTCCTTTATTATCTGTGCTCTGCAGGGATGTCCTTGAGACAGTGTATCCATCAGAACAGGCTATGTCGTGCTGTAGGAACAAGAATCCCAACACTCAGTGGCATGACACAGCCAACATCTCTCTGTCTCATGCTACACATCTGACCCGGAGAGCGCTCTGCTCATCGGTCACTCACGACGCAAGGAAGACACAAGATCCCTCTCAACATGTGCTTCTGCCATTACCCTGTCAGGGGGAAGAGAAGGAAGCTTTGAAAGCTTCTGCTCAGAAAAAAATACAAGAAGCTAGGATTTTGTTGAGGATTTTGGAATCCATATTCATCAGGGATA
>NW_025410010.1:0-9651 GCF_002201575.2 Neomonachus schauinslandi
GGGGGGGGGCTCTGACACCCAACACCTGAGTCTCACCATCACCCCACTGCCTGTCACAGTGAGAAAGAACAGTGTGTACCATGACCACACTGCTTTGTGTGCCCTCAGTTCTGGGAGCGAGGCTGGAGCCCAAGATCTGCCCTCACCCTGTCGTGGGTGATGTCACTCGCCCGTGGCTGCAGCTTGCTGACATCAGGCCCTTGTGTGACCACTGAGAAGGATCCACGGTGGGGCAGAAAATCGGGGTCTGAGGCCATGATGCCAAGTCTGGTGCCAGCACCGAATGCCATAGCTTCCACGGGTGGGTGGACTTTGCCTGAGTCTGTTGAATCCCTTTGAAAATATTAAAGACAATTTGTAAAATGTTTTTACAAATGGTACTGCGATGCTATAAAATCAAGACATCAATGTACAGTATTTGCTCAGGGCAGGTTTTCTCATGTTTAATACTTCCTCTCTATCCTTTTCCTTTCATGGTTCCTTTGCATGTAACCTTTAGTGCTGCAGATTTCTCTTTGCAAGTCTTCGTCTTCACTAAGCCATGCTTTAGAAAAAATGAAATAAATGTATCTTGTTCTAAATTTATCTTACACTAGGGGCGCCTGGGTGGCTCAGTTGGTTAAGCGACTGCCTTCAGCTCAGGTTGTGATCCCCGGGTCCTGGGATCGAGCCCCGCATCGGGCTCCCTGCTTGGCGGGAAGCCTGCTTCTCCCTCTCCCACTCCCCCAGCTTGTGTTCCCTCTCTCGCTGTGTCTCTCTCTGTCAAATAAATAAATAAAATCTTTAAAAATAAATAAGTAAATTTATCTTACACTAGAAACCTTCCATGACAAATAAGTTAAAGTCAGCATTTTATTTTGAAAAGAAATCATGAGCTGTTGTTTAAAAATGAGTTTACTTTTTATAAAAGAAGGAAGGAATGTAATCAGTATTGGTAATGTGGTGACCTGAATTTCCCTGCTTTGTTTAGACGTGAGAACTAATGTGAGCAAAGGTTTCTCCTCTTTGATGTTAACTGTGACAAATTATTAGGGCAATGAAAATCATTTTGGCTTTTGAGGGTTTTGGTATATTTTCGCTGTTACCTGAAAAAGCCAAAGATATCCCACACATGCAGGTGTCCTGGGTGCTTTGTTACTCTCTTAGTCATTGATTTGGACTGAAGACTTCTGAAGCATTGTGGATTAGCACTTGGCCCTAGTTTTGCAACATCCATCCTCTGAGGGACGATATTGGAGTGTTTCTTAGAAATCAACCCCGTTTGCAAATTGAAAGTTAAATATTTGGTTCTAGTAAATATGAATGCAAAAAGTTCATGCCCTTAAAAAGGAAGTGACTCACTGTGAAAATAAAAAAATGCAAACCATAATCACTTTAGTTTCCTCTATTAACTTAAATTTCCACTATTAAGAATTGTAATATTTTGGTTGAGAGGTAAGACATTACATTGTGGAAGAGCACTAAGAGAGTTCACTCTATTATAGGGGAAAATGTATAGAATAAGAGAGCCAGATCTGCTTTACATTTATTGAGAAGTTATTTTTCCCCCAGTGAAATGGCTTTTAAAAGTTTTACTAATGGGGTCGCCTGGGTGGCTCAGTCGGTTAAATGACTGCCTTCGGCTCGGGTCATGCTCCCGGGGTCCTGGGATCGAGCCCCGCATCGGGCTCCCTGCTCGGTGGAGAGCCTGCTTCTCCCTCTCCCTCTGTCTGCTGCTCTGCCTACTTACGCTCTCTCTCTATCTCTGTTAAATAAATAAATTTAAAAAATAAATCTTTAAAAAAAAAAAAGTTTTACTAATGGGGGCTCCTGGATGGCTCAGTCAGTTAAACATTAGCCTCTTGGTTTCAGCTCAGGTCATGATCTTATGGTCATGGGATCAAGCCCTACATGGGGATCTGTGCTCAGCAGGGAGTCTGCTTGAGGTTCTCTTTCCCTCTCTCTCTGTCCCTCCCCCTTCTAATGCTCACACACATGCTCTCTCTCTCTCTCTGTAAAATAAATAAATAAAATCTTAAAAAAAGTTTTACTAATGATTTAGATAATAAATGTTTATCATTAAAACAGAAAAGAACAAACATCGAAGAGAAGGAAAAAAAGAAAGTAGGGGCAACTGGATGGCTCAGTTGGTTGTGTCTGCCTTCAGCTTAGGTCATGATCCCAAGATCCTGGATTGAGCCCCGCATTGGGCTCCCTGCTCAGCAGGGTCTGCTTCTCCCTTTCCCTACCCCTGGACTTGTGCTCTCTTTCTCTAACTCTCTCTCTCAAATAAATACATAAAATCTTGAAAGAAAGAAAGAAAGAAAGAAAGAAAGAACGGAAGGAAGGAAGGAAGAAAGGAAGGAAGGAAGGAAGAAAATCACCAGAAATTAAAAAAATCAATACTGATATGAGAGATTCAATAACCATCATTTCATACCTTTAATATGCATACATTAATCTACTCAAATACCATATATATGGTATTTTATATGGAAGGCAAACATACTAAATATGCATATGCATGGAGTAAAAAGTATAAGCAAATATAACCAATATGAGACATATATTCTTACCAAAGTATTTAAATACTATAATTCAGTATCATCCAAGTCCAGATAACTCAAAATTCTAATATTCGATTCCCAAATGGCAGATACTTATATTTGGACAATTGTTAAACCTTCTGTATTATTTGAAAACTTTCTGAAATAGAAGGACTATCGACCTCACAAAGATGTCCATGTCCCAATCTCTGAGACCTGTGAATTTGTTAATTATATCTTGTTTAGATGGCCCAGGATTATATTTCTTTTGCTTACCCTGTCCTTTTGGGCTCTATAATATCCCTATAATTATATAACAAGAATAGTGTTGCACTGTAGTCTATCATAAAGATCTATAGTTTTTTAAAAAAGGTATCATGATCACAAAGGCACAATATAGTTGCCTCTTATGGACTATAAGCAACAAAGCTAACAATAAACTTAGTGAATACAAACCATATTCATATTCTTGGTTCATTTGTTTTTGGAAAAGTCTAGCATATCTAGTGGTTTCAGGGATTTCATTTTAACTTAAAAAAATTCTGATCTATTTAGCAGGTAACTTTCAGACTGATATAATAGAGTTTTAGAAAACTCTAAGAAATGCTTTGTTAATATGTGTAAAACACATAGCTTCTCCCATGTATTTTTAAAAAAGTAAGCAATGCATATTTTAAAAGGGATTTACCAGATGTACTTAAATTTATGGACCTTGCAATGGGGTGGTTATCCTGGATCTACTGTGGGCCCAATCAGATCACATAAGCCCTGAAAATAAGAGAACTTTCTCCAGCTGAGGCAGATAGGAATGTTAGAGAGATTTCAAGCCTGAAAGAAACTTGACTTTGGCGTTGAAGATGAAGGCAGTCATGAACCAGGGAATTCAGGTATCCTCTAGAAGCCAAGATGGACCTCCGGCCAGAAGCTGGCAAGGAAATGGGGATCTTGATGCCACATCTGCCTGGAACTGCATTCTGCCATCAACCAGCATGAGTCTAGAAGTGGATACTCCATAGCCTCCAGCAGGAACAGCTCTGTCAGCATCTTGACTGCAGACTTGTGAGGACAGGAACAAAGAAATCAACCAAACCATGTGGAGCCCAATGCGGGACTCAAACTCACAACCTTGAGATCAAGATCTGAGCTGAGATCAACAGTCTGACACTTAATGGACTGAGCCACCCAGACGCCTCCCATGTGGGTTTCTGACCAGAAATTTCTGATCAGAATTGTGAGATAATAAATGGGCTGTTTCAAGCCTGTAAATTTGTGGTAATTTGTCATGGCAGCCAATAATAAAATGAGTACAATACTTACATTGTTTTTATTTTTCATTTCTCCCACAGCAATTGGAATATCTAAGCAGTGTGGCCCATCTTCCACTAGGCAATCTTGTATTCTTGGCTAAAAATGCAGCAACATGAAAGTGTGTTTAGGAGTAACAAATTTACCTCAGTGGCAATAATTTTCTGAGCTGTAGGAAGGATGGTATGCTTCCACAAGCTTTCAGCCCAGCCACTTGTTTCAGAATATGGAGAGCCAGTAGCAAGTCCTCCCTCCAAAATCATATGAAGACAGAGGATACAAAACTAAATGGTTGCAGTACATTTAGAGTAATACAAAAAAAAGTTCTTCTTTTTTTTTTAGAATACAACTTTCGACTAACATCTTGTATTATTTTTTTAATTTTTTAAATTTAAATTTAATTAGCCAAAATATAGTACATCATTAGTTTTTTTTTTTTTTTTAAAGATTTTATTTATTTGACAGAGAGAGACACAGCGAGAGAGGGAACACAAGTAGGGGGAGTGGGAGAGGGAGAAGCAGGCTTCCCGCGGAGCAGGGAGCCTGATGCGGGGCTCGATCCCAGGACCCCGGGATCATGACCTGAGCCGAAGGTAGACGCTTAACGGCTGAGCCACCCAGGCGCCCCAGTACATCATTAGTTTTGATATAATGTTCAATGATTCATTAGTTGCATATAACACCCAGTGCTCATCACATCATGTGCCCTCCCTAATACCCATCACCCAGTTACCCCATCCCCCACCTACCTCCCTTTCTGCAACCTTCAGAAATATTATTTTTTGTTCTACTTAAAAAAAGTGCCTTTGTTGAGATGGATGTTTAATTTATGACTAATTAATTGGCAGTTTGATTGCTTTGTTTCCCTTCATGTGTCTTCTCTCTTAATGTCTAAACTGATAAATCTGACTGCAATCTTTCTCTTTTCTTTTTTTTTTTTTAAAGATTTTATTTATTTATTTGAGAGAGAGAGAATGAGAGAGAACACATGAGAGGGGATAGGGTCAGAGGGCAAAGCGGACTCCCTGCCGAGCAGGGAGCCCGATGCGGGACTCGATCCAGGGACTCCAGGATCATGACCTGAGCCGAAGGCAGTCGCTTAACCAACTGAGCCACCCAGGCGCCCAATCTTTCTCTTTTCTTCATTTTTCTGGCCGCTGTGTTAGTAGGATAACATAATGCTGAACTTACGTTTTCCATACACACTGCCCCCCTCACCCCATAAGATCTTTTCAGTCAAGTCGGGGAGCCATAGTTTTAAATTTGGCCATAGTTTTCACTAAAACCCTTCACTTCCTCTAAATTCTGTGAATCCCGAACATACCATTTTGGAAGTCTGAATTTTTTTTTTTAATTTCAACTTGACATTGATTGGTTTCAGGATTTTCTCAGAACTGGCACCTGGTTTCTCTTCAATGAGTAATAAATCAAAGCAGCTTAAACTGTGAAACACTTACACTTAGGCTTGTGGAAGGAGATGCATGTCTCATTGGGCACAAGGCCTGGTCATCATAAAGCAATGCAGGAATTTTCATCATCTGACTCTATTGACTAATAATTAAAAATGCTCTAATGCTCCCTGTGGAATCCTGCTTTTGTCTTCCCTCTTTCCTTCTCAATTCTTTGTAGCACACACCAAACAGATGAGAATGTTGGGTTGCTTCTCTGAGCTGGAGGAAAACCAGGGCCTGTCCATCGGTGTTGCTGTAGAAAGATTAAGACAGGCCCTCCACGGTGACCCAGATAATTTTCCAGAGGTGTCATTAATATGTAGAACCGCACTATCCCTCACCTGCTTCAATCAAGAGGTTGTAAAATCCTGCCAGGTCTCTATTTTAAGTCAGTAGGAAAAGCTCACAGGCAAGAGTCCCTGCTGCAGGTGCTGTTCTCGGAAATGAAAGTCTCTTGGCCTCCTAACATGTTAGAAACGACAGTAAAATATCTTTTGCAGTATTTCCAGGTATTTTCCCTTTGGCTCTGGGTTTACTCTTAAAACCATGCAGGTCACGTAAATGAAAATCCATGAAAGAAAACAAATCGGGGTGGGGGGGTGCCTGGGTGGCTCAGTTGTTAAGCGTCTGTTTTTGGCTCAGGTCATGATCCCAGGGTCCTGGGATCGAGCCCCATATTGGGCTCCCTGCTCCGCGAGAAGCCTGCTTCTCCCTCTCCCACTCCCCCTGCTTGTGTTCTCTCTCTCACTGTGTCTCTCTCTGTCAAATAAATAAATAAAATCTTAAAAAAAAAAAGAAAACAAATCAGGAGGAATATTCTTCCAGTTGGCTCAACCATATCAATAAGCAGGACACATGTACAGATAAGAATAAAGGACAGGCGTTACTTGCATTTTTCAGGAAAGGAAAAGCAGCCAGGACCCTGTGATAACTGTGTGGGGTCACAGCTTTTGGGAGTGATGAGATCCCTGATTCTGTCTCTTCTCTTTGTAGGTTATCCATGACTCCATGGCAGCAGGGTCACCGCATGGAGCTGCAGAATGGACCAGAGACAAGGTCTCCATCCCTGTTTGCTCGGGGCCGTAGCTCAGGCACGTTGAGGTGCTACAATGGACAGCTCTTAGTTAGGGTCTCAAGTCAGTAGGAAACAGGCTTCCTAATGTGATTAATGATGCTCACAGAATAAGACAAGTTTTCTCAGATTAATCATTGAATGTATCTATATGGGATGTCAAGATTTTTTAACTCGAACATTTGGAGATGAAAGACTAAAGATGAAGACTTGGGTCTTGACTCCCTGCCCCAGGTTCTCATCCATGGAATGTTCCAACCGTCTGTCCTCTTTCTTGTTAGGGCATCTTTGGCTTCTTTCTAAGTGAGTGTTTCCTTCTGGACTGAAAAAAGCTGATCTGGGACATGTGAGCGGACACCACTCATTTTCTCAGAGAGATTTGGCAGAATAGGGCTATGAGCTATACCCCCCCACCCCGCCCCAGCTCCACGGCAGCCCTTCCAAGCCTCCTGTGCAAGGCAGACCTTCCCCTGTGGAGGAGGAATGTTCTTCCTGGGAGGGAAGATGGTGCAGCCACGCTGCTTGGTTAGGACTTTCAAACAAGCTCTCGGTGCCCAATTACGGGGATTTCTTCAGGGCAAAACAGAAACAGCAAATTCAGAAATCCTTCTGTGCTCTTCTGCTGATTTTGTTATTTAAGTTGCTTTACCAGGTGTATGGAAGCAGATCTTAAATTAGCAAGCAGACTTTTTCCAAATCATTTCTCTTGGAAAGTTATTGACCTGATGTGATCAGCCTCCTATGTTCGGAAAGTCTGAGGGAACTAAAGGACGGGCTGGGAAAAGAAGTGACAGGGAGAGGAGATCTATCTGCACAGGGGTTTCTGGCCAATTCTCTCTTCCCTGATACGGCAAACCCACACGAGAAAGCAGAGGAGCCGCCAGGAGGAAGGCAGTGAAGGGCAAGGGTAAGAGAACAGTGAGAACGTTGCATTTACAGGGGATCTCATTTTCGTTCCGAAGGGCTGCCATGTCATTGTTCCAGCTCCTGGGGCGCTGTGACGCGTCAGCAAGACACGCGTGTGCAGGGGAGGGCAAGTGCTAGTGTCCCTGTTTTCCCTGGAAAGTGCTTCAGACTCTCCACATCCCTCTTTGAGCCAGTCCCCAATCTCCCTACACAGGGACACAACCATCCGTCCTCACGTGAGCTCTCACCTGACACTCCCACTCCTACACACTCACATGGCACACACATGTGTGCTCACACGCACACACGCACAACACACCCACAGACGTGTGTTTACAGTCACACACCACACCCACAAGTGGACGTTTACACCCACACACTCTCCCACACATTCACAAGCTCTCTCCTCTCACACTTGCACACACATACACGCACACTCACACTTGCCCTGCTCCGCTGCCTCACCGGCCTCGGGGCCCAGCACAACCTGCAGACTGGCCGTGTCACCCCCACAGCACCGAGGGCCGCTGAGACCCTGCTCCCTCCCTCGCGGCCACTCTCCCTGGGCCGCTGAGCATCCTCCTAGGAGGGTGGGAGAGAATGTATGTCAGCTGCCTCCGCTGGGCTCTCCTGTCAGGCACCCGAGACACGCATTTGCTGACGCACCCGAGCAGTAAGTGGCCTCTGCAGTTTTGTCTCAGGTCAGTGTTTGGCTTTCGGTTTCAAGTGGTCCTGCCCTTGCAGGAAATCCGTGGTCCGAGGTGGTGAAGGGCTTTTCCTCAAGGACCTCTGAGAAGCTCAAGGGCACATTCATGGATAAATGTTGTCATTCCAACCACGGTGGGGTATGTGGAAGAGCAGGCACAGGGTCCCCGGGAGGTCAAGAGGAGCCATGCATCAGGGTCCAGCTGCCCCCACCAGCGGGGTGGTCACCAGCACGTCCCCAGCCCTTTTCCTCCCTTGTCTTTCCCCTTGTGTGTTAAAAAGGGGGGGGGTGGGCATTGAGAGCCAAGCAGAGAAAACCCTGAGCTCCTTCCTCCCTGTTTACTGCAAGTCTGCAGTTCTCAGATCTCTCCCTGGTGGTCTGACAAGCTGAGAGTGTTGGTCTCTGTGAAGTGGGGTCTCTCTCTAGACCTTTGCCCATGGGATTGAATGACGGTCACCGGAGCTCACTCTGTGCAGAGCTGGGACGTCACAGAGCAGAGCAAGTGACAAACACGCCCAGCATCGAGCAGCTTACAATCTGCAAGTGAAGCGAAGGCAACGCGAGGCGGAAGCCCTGAGGATTGGGAAGTCGTGAATCATACCCACCAAGGGGGCTGCCTTGAGGGACTCGGCTAAGCTTTGTCACAAGAAGCCGCTCTGCTGTGACTCACGATCAGTGGGACCGATGGCACCAGCCCGACATGGTGCGCCCCTGTGTAATGTCCTTCACTGAGTAAAGCCCACGGAGCGGTTGATGTCCTTCCTTTCAACAAACAGGACAACATTTCCACTGCAAGAAATTCATGGACACCATTTACCAGTGGAGAAAATTTGAGAAGATTAGCTAAACTCCCAGCACCTCAATCGTCCTCATTTGTGCGCCTCACGCATTTCTGCGGCGATGGAAGGCAATGCTGCACGTGGCCGTGGCTGGGACAAGCTGTGTGTCACTTAGGGTGTTTGTCATGCTTTTATTACAGTCTCAGTCTGGGGGGATCGTGGAGACGTCTTGATTTCTGAGCGGGACCCTGGAGCTGTCTCCGGGCTGGAGAGCCCGGCAGAAGTGGGACAGAGAAGGTGGCAGACTGGAATGTGGCCGCTCAGCCGGGGAGCCGCGTGTGTGAGCTCCCAGAGCGGTGTGCAGAAACACCTGCTCGCACTCGCCCTTGTGACGGTGCTGTGGGTGTGGGGAACCGAATGATGTCCCATTGCGAAGGTCATTCTTTTTTCCAATAAACGTTGGACCTTAACTCCCTTTACTATTCAACATCATCCAAGGCAGTCGCCTCTGGTTCTTCATGCGGTGGGGGCTGTGTGGGGACCAGGCATTGTTCTGTCGTCCCACTGTCCTGGCACACATCAGGCTTTAAAGACACACGTGGAATAAGCCAGTGATGCATGAATGAAATAGACAATATTCTGCCGATGCTCCGTGATCAATCATGGGCTCATCTACATGCCACCGAAGGTCAGATCTGCTAGTCTGAACCCGGCGCTTGGTGTTGAGGAGGCTGAAACCCGAGCAGATGAAGTTAACACCAGGCTGTAAGTCACGGAGTGTCTGAAACCAGGTCGGGAGGCCCCTGGGGCAGTGTGGGGTCTAGCCCACACTGCAGTTCTTCTGGAATCCTGGGAATCCTGGACGCTTGGCTGCAGTGACATCATGGGGAAAGAACCCTGATTCATA
>NW_025410011.1:0-342 GCF_002201575.2 Neomonachus schauinslandi
GTAGTAGTACTCGTGGCCGGGGCGGAACTCGAAGCCCAGGGAGAAGGGCGTGAAGAGCTGGAACTTCTCGGAGAACTTGAGCGGCCCCCCGGGCGCCGCGGGCCGGTTGCACTCCCAGCGCTTGAAGCCGCGCTGCCGGTGGTCGCAGGAGGCGTGGCCCTCGCCGTTGACCATGTAGAGCACGTAGTGCTCCATGCGCTCGGCCGGCGGCAGCGGCGCCCCGTAGTGCGGGCAGTAGATGTCCAGGTAGTCGTTGATGCTCACCTCTACCGTGTAGCCCCCGCCGTCGTCCGCCGCGCCCGCGTGGAACCTGCGGCCCGGCGGTCCGCGCGTGGGGGGGGG
>NW_025410011.1:442-9651 GCF_002201575.2 Neomonachus schauinslandi
GGGGGGGGGGCCGGGAGAACGGGGGACAAGTTCCAGGGCGCGAGCCCACGTGCCCGCCTCGCACCCCTCACCGCACCCCCTCCACTCCAGGCCACCACGGGCGCCCTGGGCTCCAGGCTCGCCCTGCGCCTCCCGCCCACAAGCAGGTGGGGGTTGGGGGAGGAGGGGCGGTCGCCAGGCATTCTGGGTAACCGCAGGCCACCAAGCAGGTGTCGCGCGACTGGGACCCCCTCTCCCTTCCGCAGGCCGGACATCTGGGCCCTTCTGTGGCAAGCAGGGCCGGCACAGGCTGTTCCCCCATTATCAAGGCCCTCTCCGGAAAAACGCTATTGCTTGACTGCATGTCCCCTCCTCCAGGCAGCACCCCATGCTGCCCCCCACGTGCAGCCCCCTTAGCCTTCCTTCTGTAGATCTGCCTGCCAAGAAGGTACAGGGTGGTGTGGGGACACAGGCTGGGTGTTTGGGGCCCCCCGGGGCTAGTTCTGACCCCTCTCCTAGCTTCAGTGTCCCTGCGGGGGGCAGGGCTTGGCGTGAAAGCCTCCCCAGCCCAGCTCAGAGTTGCTCTGGGCTGGACCCCCAGCCTCAACTCCTTCAGTCCCCTGTGACCCTAGCAAGTCCAGGATCCTCCCTCCAGAGCCTCTAGAATTTGGCAACTGCCCCCTCCAACCTCTTGGTCACCCCCCCAGGTTCCCCCAGTCCCGACACCTCTGCCCCTCAGCCCTGCTTCTCAGCCTTTGCCCTGGAGGTTGCACCTGCCATGCAGCCTGCACCCCTTCCTTGGGGAGCCACGGCCTCCCCCAGACCCAGCCTCATCTGGCGAGGAGGGAGGTCGGCTGGGAGAGGGACAGGCGGCTCCCCCCACCAGCACTGCCTCAGGCTGGAGGGCCAGGAGGCCTTAGATCTCCCGGGCGTGGTCCCCTGGGTCCCTGTCATGTGAGGTGGGACAAGGGGGCCTCCGGAGAGGAGCTTATTAGCAGATAAAAGGCCCGAGCAGGGGAGGGTTGGGAGCAGGCTCCCCAGGCCGCCCCTTCTCCCTCTCTGTACAGGCTTGGAAGCTGAGCCCCAGGGAGGGTCCACGGCAGGGAGGGCCCCGGCTCCTTGGATCCCAGAGTGGCCATGCCATGCCTCTGTGCCCACCGTGTCAGCCGCGCCAGTCCGAGGGAGCGGCGGTGTGGCCCCCATGCTTGGCGTACTGACTGGCACAGCGGGCACCTGAAGGGGCGGCTGGATTATCAGATGGCGTCGGTGGGCCTCCCTGCGGCCCCTGAGGCTCTGCACCAGGTCAGGGAGAGGGCTCCTGGGGCTCCAGAGGTGGGAGTGAGGCAAGCAGGAGACCTTGCTCGCTTGTGCCTCAGTTTCCCAGTCTGACACGAGAGATTTCGTGGTGATTTCAAGCCTGTGGCTGAGATGGAGGCGCCAAGAATTCCTGGTCAGAGCGTCGGAGGGAGCAGATTCACCAGCAACCCCTTCCCTGCTCGTGGGCTTGTCCAGGAATGGGGAGCTCAGCCCACCCCCACAGAGGTGGGATGGTGTTTACAGATTCAGTGTGTAGAGCAAAGAGACTCCGGAAGTGGGGTCAGATGGGGCAGCAGAGAGTTCCGTGTTCAGACACAAGTCTGCACCCAGCTAGGTCTCGTGGTTCATTCTCAAAGCCTCAGTTTCCAGCCCTGCACAGCGAGGCCATACAGAGGCTGATGGGGGATCTCCAGGCATGTACACAGTAGGCCCTGCCCAGAGGCAGGGCAGCCCTGGGACAGGGTCAGGCAGCGACCCTGCCCGCCCCTGGGGCTGCCCCTCAGCTGGCCAAGCAGGGGTGTCTTGCAGACTGGCTGTGTTCTCCAGCCGCTTGGGCGAGATCGATGCAAAAGCCACTCCAGGCTTTTTCAAAAGTAATTTTTGCTCCTTCCCAGCCCATTGAAAGCCCCATTGATCAGCCAATCGATGACAGCCGTGGCCAAGCGCTTGCCAGGACTACCCATGCCCAGCCCTGCAGGGGAGGTGGAGATAGGGAAACCACGGGGTTGGTGGGGAGGTGGAGGAGGGGGGCGCGGGACAGGGAGTGTAGGGCCAAGCTGAAGGTGATGACGTCCTGGCCCTGGCCCCCTCTGGTCCTCAGTTTCCCCTCTCATCCCTGGCATGATGCAGGGGATACACACTCAGCTTGAAAGAGGAGAGCCTAGCTCTCTGCAGGGCCTTTCTCAAGACGAATGGACTCTGGAGAGTGGGGCTGCTGAAGCATCACCAGCTCTCCCCACACCGCCCCTGCCTGTGCTTCTCCCAGGATGTCTGCCTTCCTCCCCTGCATCGGACCAACATCATTCTCCCCTCCTGTTTTATCTTCCAAAAAACGTCCGAAACCGAGGCTGCTTTGCTTGTTCAGCGGCTGGATGCGTGGGCCCCTCCAGGCAGGCCAGGCTCCTGGCCTCCCAAAATCCAGGGCTCACTTTCCTGAATGTAAATCAGACCTTGTGATCCACTGGCTCAAAGCTCCCCATCGCTCAGAATAAAACCCACAGTTCTCCCAGGTCATGAGGCCCAAAGGCCCCACTGTCCGCACCCTGGTTGCCCTGTGATTGCTCCCAGCTCACTCCCTTCTAGCCACACCTGCCTTCCTGCTGCTCCTGTTCCAACCCCAGGGCCTTTGCACATGCTCTCCCCACTGCCTGGAATGCTTTCACCCGCCACTTGCACCTCATCCCATATCTCATTCAACATCATCATACTTTTCCCTTTACATAGTCTGCTGTCTGCTCTCCTGGACCATGGGGGTCCACCTCCTCCTCACCCCTTCCCTCGCTGCCAGCACAGGCCCAAAGACTCAAGGTCTTTGAGCTGCTGGAGTCCTAGGAAGCAAACAGAGGCCCACAGTGGGGTGAGGACCCCAGGCAGATGGGTCCTAGAGGCACCCCCACCCAAGCTCTGGCGGCCTAAGTGGACCATTTTTTCCCCTCCCCGGCTCTAAAATAGCGATGGGCTTGCTGCGTTGGCATTCCCAGTTCCAAGTTGGCGGGCAAACCAGGGGCGGGCGCCTGGCCCCTGCTCAGGGTGGCGCCTGTGCGGGGGAGGGGCCCAACCCCAAAACCAAGCCGGTGCAAGCAAGACAAAGCTTGCATTTTCTCCATTAGTGCGGAAGCATGATGTGCAAATGCTCCATGGGAGCCACAGATAGAGACAGCAATTCTCACTAAGGGGTTAATGACTGACTTGGGATGGGTTCCCAGACAGAGAGCTCCTGAGGCTTTCAGACGTACACCCATCCCCCTCTCCTGCCACACCTTCGCCCCTGCTCCTGTTCACCCTGCCAGGCTGCCTGCCAGTGTGCACTCCTCCAGGCAGCCCTCCCAGCCCCTGATGGACCCAACCCTGCCCTCCACCCTCCCCCACCCTGCCAACCGCAGGCCTGCAGCTAATTAGTTTCAATCGGGCCATTGTCAAGTCATTAGACGCTAATAGCAAAGCAACTAATTAGGAGTCTCACCCAAAATGGGGGTGGGAGAGGGGAGGGCTGTGCCGCCTCCCCAGACCAGAAACTGAGGCAGGGGTGAGGCGGGCAGCACACCAAGGCCCTGTGCACCCCTGTGGCACTCGGGACCATCTTCCTGGTCTGAACCCAATACCGGCTCACAGCGAAGGGGCCGACAGATGCCTGTATCAAGATCCCAGCAAAGAACACGCCCAGGCCAGCCCTAAGAGGGCAGCAGGGGCCCGAGGCCCAGGCTGGGGGCAGGGCCAGACCCTCCCCCTCCCAGGGGGGCCCCCAAGACCTCAGCACCCACCCCTAGCTTTCTGAGGGGTCAGGAAGACATCTCCCCCATCTGAGACCTGGCCACCTTTCTCCTAGAGCTGGGGTGCTGGGCGGGGCCTCCAAAAACGGGCCCCAAGGGGGTGCAGGGTCAGCCTGCGTCAGGATGAGCATGGCCTCCTGTGTGCAGGGGACAACCTGAAGCAAGAGGTAAAAACAATGAGGCAGGGTGGGCACAAAAAGTGGGGGCGGGGGGCCACAGGGTCAGCCCCACCTCTGGGCCTCGGTCTCAGGTAGGCCGTGGCCCGGGTGCATGCAGGTCTCGGACACCCCCTGCCCCCCAAGGTGCTCCTTAGCCAGCTGCAGACACGGCTGCCTCTAGGAGAGGGGGGACATCCGATGGGGCCCGAATTCCCTGTGGCCATGGATGAGTCACTCCCCCCTCCCCCCACCCCCCGCCCAGCGCCGGGAGGTGGACGCATAGCGGGGTGGGCAGGTCACACAGGGTGCAGGGCTGCGGCGGGGGACAGTTGAGGGGACGACCGGGCTCACGTGGTGGACGGAGCCCCTCGAAGCCATGGTCCCCAGGTCCGGCAGGGAGACCGAGGCATGGCCTCGGCCATGGTCTCGGCTGAGCCCTCTGACCCGTCGGGCAAGAGAGTCTGCATGGGGGCGAGACCCCGGCCAGGGCCGGCCCGCCAGAGTTCAGAGTCTGGCCAAGGTTAAGACCTGGCTGGCATCTGTGCTGGGCACACCTGGCTTTCCGCTGTGTGGAGGCACAAAGGTGGCTGTCCCCTTTCCCTGGCACGGCAGCCGGTGGGGGGGACACGGCCAAGCCCTCCCTCTGGGCCCACCTCCAAAAGAGAAAACCCCCCCAGAGCCACACCACGGGGCAAGGCTGGCTGTGTCCCCGCTTCCTGAGGAGGGCGGAAGGGGCATGGGGGTTGTCATGGGGAAAACACGGGCCTGGCTTAGGGGTTGCGGGCCGGGCCCTCGGAAACACTGCCTCCCAGACCGCCATTAATGCACCTGCCGTCAAGAGCAACCTCCACCCGTGGTCCTGAGGACCCTGCCGGGGGGCCCGGGGTCTGCGCCCCCAGGCAGGCGGAGGCCAAGAGCTGCTGCAGATACAGTGCAGCCCGGGGCCTCGGCCACCAAGCCTCGGTCTTCATCTGCACGTGGACGCTGCCCAGGGCAGTCCACGGTGGGGAGGGACAGAGGCTGGGGACAGGGAGAACTCCCCCGCCCGTCAGAACCCCAGGGAGCCTGCACACCCCAGCTTCAGGCCTGGACAGACGTTGCCCGGCCCCCGGCAGCTGGGGTGCCTCAGCGCTGTGCCCCCATCCTGCACCCCATCGTGCACCGCTGCCCCTCACCCTGCTCTTGGGGCGGCACGGTCCCTGTCAGTGCAAACGTGGGGTCCCACGGGAGCTGCCTGAGTTTCCCTCTGAGCTCCAGGGGTCACGGCCGCCGCTTGCCCAGCCACACGGGCCTTGCTCCTTGAGCTGCATGGCCCCACTCCACGGGGGTCGTGCCCAGGTTTCTCGGGCTCCCCACAGCATCCCCGGGCCCCGCCCTCCGGCCCTGAGGCCCCAAACCCACAGGGCCTCGCTCTCCAAGCCCTGAAAGCCAGGCATGCTACCCTCTCTCGAACAAAACAAAAAACCCTCATACAGCAAAATACGGCATCGCCCAGTCAAAGCCGTTTCTCCCCAGAGGCCCAGGCGAGGCTGCAGGGCCATGGGGCCCAGGGATGCCCGGCACCTCCGCCGTGGGGAAGATGCTTCTCGAGTCGCCATGTTCCTATCCGCACCCCCCCCAACGCAGAAGCACACGAAACCCCGTTCAAGGGCACACGAGCCCCACGTGAGGGCAGGTGGCTGAAGCCCGGCCTGCCTGGGTAGGGTGGGCTCCGAGCCCCGAGCCCAGCCCGCATCAGCGCCTCTGCGGCCACTCGGGCGGCAGGTCTCCAATCGGGTGGAGGACTCTTGGGGGCGGCGGGCGCCCTGCGTGGGGCCCGCTCTGGACCTCGATGGCTCCTCTGCACCACAGGAGGCGCAGGGCCCCAGGGACCGATGCACGTCCCCCTGGCGAGGACCCAGCCAGCTCCAGGAGGGGACAGAGGAGGAACCACGGGGCACACGGGGGCAGCAAGCCGTGCCGCCATCCGTGTGGACGGTCTGCCGCCTCCGTGGAGGCTCTGGGACAGCCAGGGCCGGGCCGCACACGTGCATTCCACTCCCACATACGCTAAAGACACATGTGTGCGCCCCCCAGACGGCCCCGTGCTCCCTCTGCACAAATATGCACACGCAGAGACGCACGTGCGCCCCCAGACACCATGTACATTCCACACACAGACACACTGTGCAAACACGCCAGAGCCAGGGCCCCGTGCACACGGAGCACACGCATCACCCCGCCACACAGATCCGAGTGTGCACCGCACACACACCGCACCTCCAGGGGCCCCCAGCACCCCCGCGTGTCCCGGACAAAAACCCGAAGCTCCACACGGACACACGGCCGGAGACGGAGGGGCGCACCCAAAGCTTCCCTGCTCGGCGGCACACCAGCCCCACCAGAGGGCGGCTGGCCCAGGACCCCCGGCCTGGACACCTAGCGGCCGGCCCCGGGGCGACCAGGTGGGGGCCAGCCGGACAGACGGCCGAGAGCCAGCCTGTGGGGGAGCGGGGCCTGGTGGCTGGACCGGACCGCAGGGCCCCGCCCTACCACAGCGGCGACGGTGGGTGCTGGGCTCCCTCGGCAGCGTCCACCTGCCGTAAGAGTGCAGGGAGAGCACTGCGCAGCGAGAGAGTGTCGTTGGGCCACAGAGCCGCATACTCAGTACCTTGGTGCAGGTGCAAGGCCCAGCCGGGCGCGAGTGTCTGCGCCTGTCCGCTCCCCCTTGGAGCACATCTGTCCCTCAGCTCCCCCGCTGACTGCCCGTCCCCCACTCCAGTGTGCCCAGCCCTCGCTCTGACCCCCTTCCTTGCTGGCCTTTTGTGCGTGCCCCTCTCTCCCGGGCACGGCCCCCCTGCCCTTGCGCTTCCCCCCCATCTCCACCTGCCACCACCGCTGATCTGTTACTAACCCAACCAGGCCTGTGTCTCATGTCCTACCCGTGGGACTGCCTCCCGCTTCAGGCCTGCTCGCTGACCCTGCACCTCCACCCCAGGCCGCTGTCCCCGGGACCGGCACTTTTGGGAAATCACCATTCCTGGCTGCCCTTGGACCTGAGGCCCAACATCACCCTTCCTCCCATGTCCAGCACACACCCTGTCCCCCGGCCCGGGTTCCAAGCCAGCCACCCCGGGATGGCAAACCTCCTGGGGGGTCCCTAGGCCACCGAGGCCTTCGGTCAGCTGGTCAGAACAGGGCTGTCAGCTTGGCAACAGGAGGTGTCCAAGCGGCCGGCCAGAGCCAGGCATCGGGGGCTTCCTCCCTCCCCCGGCCGGGGTCCTGCCCACAGCCCCGGGGCAGGTGGGGCCGCAGGCAGTCCCAGCCACCCCCTTCCGTCCCCATCTGAGGCTCCCCATGTGTTTGGTGTTTGCTAGAACAAAGGACAGGCTATGCCTGGGACGGAGATTCCAAAGCTGAAACCAAAAACTTGGGCCAGGAAAGCCCTGCCCGCTGCCCCCCAACTCGCTGGCCCCCCCGCCCGCAGCACCCCCTGCTCACTGGGCCCCCTGCATGCTGGGCACCCCCCCGCCCACTGGCCCCCCCCGCCCAGTGGGGGGCCCCCCCATGCCCGCTGGGCTCCCCCGCTCAGCCGCAGGGAAGAGCCCTTAATCAAACCCACATGTGACCGGCAGGGCAGGCGGCTCAGGGAACCCGCTCCGCAGTGGCCTGGCTGTCCCTCTGCAGCCCGGGGTCTCTGCCCTCCACCCCAGGGCCCAACCCCACAGCTGGGCAACTGAGGGGGTGTCTGGGTGCGCTCCCTGCCCCCCGCGGCAGGACACTGGCTACCCTTGTCCCAGAGTCTGCCTCAAAGACAGCCCTTTATGCAACTTTCTGCCCGAGGATGCAGGACGCCAGGGGACAGTATCGGGATGGCAGGGGACAGTGGGCTCTGGAGGGTGTCTTGGCCGGCACTTGACACAGAGGGAAAGTGACCAGTGGCAGAGGCACAGGAAGCGGGGAGGCTAGCCTCCCTGACTCCGATGCTCAGCCCAGCCAGCCCTGGGAACACGGTGTGACCGGGAGGGCTGGGACTGACCGCAAAGCCATAGGCGCTCCGAGCCCCATCTCCCATGGGACCTCCAGCCCACTCCAGCCTTCAAGAGCCAGAGATGGCCCAGAGGCTTCTGCCGATGTCCAGGACATGGTCAATCACCAGCAAACTTTTCCCACACCGATTAACAGGAACTTCTGCTGCCCCCAGATCGCACTTAGCACTAGACGCCGAGGAGGATGTGCGGGCAGGCAGGACACCTCGGCCAACCGCAGCAGGCTGGGCACGAGGCCACCTGGGTCCCCACCCCAGCTCTGCACCCCTCACCGTGACCTTGAGCCAGCCACTCAGCCATCCTGTGCCTCAGTTTCCCCATCAGCGCCAGGAGGACGGGAGAGGTGCTACCGGGTCAAGACTCCCAGGACTGCCGCCCCAAACCCCTCAGTGCCTCAGTCTCCCCATCTCTACAAAGCTAGGACCGGGTACCCCCTGGAGTGAAGGCAGTTATGGGCTGGTCGGGAGGAATATATTAACTTCCCCAAGTTCATGTGGGGACCCACCGGCAGGACGCACCCAGGGTGCCCTTGCCCTGGGGGCCACGGTCCCCCACCTGGCACGGTTCAGCGACAAGGTTCCCCGGGGATCTCCACGAACTCCGATGCTGGCAGGGGTCCCCGGAGAGGCCCCAGGACGGGGGACCCCCAAGTCCGGGGAAGGCACTCAGGGCTGCGCAGCTCCTGAGGGTGCCGGAGGGGGTCCCCCAACTCCGGGGGCCCGCGGCGCTGGGGGCACACAGGGCGTCCGGTGGGGCGCCCTGGGAGGGGGCGGCTGGTGGAGGATGCACGCGGAGCGGGAGTCCCCCGAACTCCAGGGCGCCGGAACTCCCTGGGGGCTCCCGCGGGACCCGGCGCCCCCGCTCCCGAGGCGGAGCGCGCGGAGGCCGTCCCCGAGCTCGGGGCGGGGGCGGGGGCGGCCGCGCTCACCTGGGGTTGCTGCGGTTCCAGTAGACAGCGTAGCGGTCCGAGTTGGCGCGGGCGGCGTCCTGGGCGCGCGCGAAGGGCGGCGGCGGCGGCAGCGGCAGCAGCAGGAGGAGCAGCGGCAGCAGCGGGCGCTGCGAGGGCGCCATGGCCCCGGTCCGGCCGCCCCGCGCTCGCCTGGCCGCCGCCTGCCAGCCGTCTCCGCCTCCTCCGCCGCCGCCGCCGCCGAGCGGGCGGGCGGGAGGAGGGCGCGCCGGCGCTTGGAGATCCCCGCCGCCCCCGCCGGGGCGCGCGCGACCTCGGGCGCCGAGAAGGC
>NW_025410012.1:0-9644 GCF_002201575.2 Neomonachus schauinslandi
TTCAGGCTTTTCATGGAAAACTGTCCACTTATTTAGGAAGGGACCAACATTAATGCTTTATGGTGAAACTATTTCAGTGGTTACTTTTCTTAATGATGAAGCACTAGCCATAAAGATGAAAGGCAAATGACCAAACCTTTGCACTCATGTGTTAGTAACGAGTAAGGGAGTAATCGACACCGTAGTGGTAAAATGTCAAGAAGAGACGGTTTAAAAAAATCCAAACATCTAATCAAAATATGCACAGATTTTAAGTGCAATTGAGGATTAATGAAAGTGAATATAAAAGCATACATTAAGCATCCAGTTGGCAGACATGAAAACCCTCCCACCACCCCGTGTCAGGGAGGCACCGGAAGGCCACTTTTCACAATCTGTCATGTGGTATTAATGGGGATGACAGTTCTGTCAGGCTGCTTCTCAGTCTATTGTGACAGTTTCGAAGATGCACACAGATCCCCCTGCCTCCTCCGAAGCAGAGCGGGCAAAACCCACAGGAGCGTGGCGGGCCCTGGTCGGTGCGGCATTGGCAGTTTGTGTGACAGTCCCTGCAGAGCTTCCCCTGCCCCGTTCCCTCTGGTGACTGGGTACTTGGCCCCGGGGAGGGCCCAGGTTACCTCGCAGTGACAGAAAGGACATTTGCTCTGGATGGTGTCTCACAAATTCTAGACCAAGGCAGACAGGCTGTGAGGAGGATCCACTTTCCATTTCCTGCAAGCCAATCATTAACACGGGCCCGGGCCATTCCCCCCACTCTGCCAGCAGGAGGACAACCCTGTACCGGCCTGGGGGTATCCAGGAAATGGCCAGACTCCTGCTTCTCTCTCCTCAACCACCGTTGTTAAGACTTTGAGTTTCAGGAACAACAAAGAGCCCCGTCCCTCCTCCTCTCCCCGTAGAATCCCGGGTCTGGGGCACATCAGCCACCAGGGAGGCCCCGAGGGAGCGCTCACAGCGGCTGCATCCGTGTGTCTCCCAGCGAGGGTGTCACCAGAAGCTCAGAGCCCTGAGTGCGGTGCACGGAGGAGTCCTGGTGTGGACTGGCGTCAAGAAGCAGCATTTGGGGGCGCCTGGGTGGCTCAGTTGGTTAAGCGACTGCCTTCGGCTCAGGTCATGATCCCGGAGTCCCTGGATCGAGTCCCGCATCGGGCTCCCTGCTCGGCCGGGAGTCTGCTTCTCCCTCTGACCCTCCTCCCTTTCATGCTCTCTGTCTCTCATTCTCTCTCTCTCAAATAAATAAATAAAAAATCTTTAAAAAAAAAAAAAAAAGAAGCAGCATTTGGGTTTAGAAACCACGAGCAATTGGCATTGGCAACCAACCAAAGGCTCTTCTCAGAATTCCAACTAGCGAGTGCAGCTAAGCACGGTGTAGCCAAACCCTGCGTTCAGGGCATTCCACACAGGGCGCACTGAACGGATTCGGAAAAGCATGATCGGGCTCATGGGAAAGGGGCCCCGGCTGCTCACAGGTGCAGCTCGCCAGAGCTGACCTCAGCCCTGACTCTCCCGCCACAGCCACGTCTCCAGCCACACGTTCCAGGGCAACTGTGCCCTTGTAACACTGGGCGGAGTTCATGCCCAGCCCCGAGCAAAGCAAGTGAGGAAAAGAACCTCACATTGTGTCTCAGCTTTCGTTTAACCGGCACTGTGCTCATGTGGCCACGGCTATTACTCCACATTTCTTCTATCACTTAATGAGAAATCTACCTAGTTGGCAAAGCGGGTCGATGAAGAGAAGAAACGCATAGAAAGGCCCCACGGGAGACGGTGTAGACGGCCCGAAGGCCTGGCACTGCACAACCACATCACTGCACAGGGCGGCTCTGAGCCAGCCACTTCCTCCTTTTCTCCTTTCTCATCCTGGACTCTGGAGGGACTGACCACAGCCCGCCTCACTTGAGTCTGGGGAGGAGAGACCACTAAACCTGCACGGACACTCACCTGTGTGGATCCCCACTTTCCGGGGTCCTGTGGGCAAGGACGGTATCCTGGGCATTCCTGACATCACACACCGCCTCCTGGTTTGTACACGGACCTGTCCCAGCATTTGCAGAAATTTTACCCCTTCGACAATCAGGCAGTGGAGAGCAACGATCTCTTCCCAAACAGAAAAAAGGTTTGAATTCAGGTTACTCTTCCTATGTCACCTCAACCAACTGATCTTATCAGGTCTTCAACTGCATGCACATACATTTTTGTTGCTGTTCAATCAGACATATGCTTATATAACAAGTGTTACCCAGTGTGAACTAGGACCTGCCTCCCCCAAGCTGTGAGAGAACCAATGGGGAAGACTCTCTTTTTGGTTTCTTCATCTTTAATGATAAGGGAAACTATATTCATTTTCACGGGAGACTGCTCAGTCTCCCTTCCTCTCCCTCCCCCAGTCCCTCCCACAACTATTGGAGAATGAGGGTCCAGAGAATAAGTGTGGTAGTGAAGAGTAACACTGCGGACCCATGAGTTCTGAGCATAAATGATATACATAAAGGAAGCCACCTACCTATTTCATACAATCGGTGAGAGGCCTTGAATCAGTTTCTTCATTGACGATGTTATGCAATGAAGGAGGAACAGCTTGAGATTCAGCAGACGCAGGTTCTGTCTGTGGTCTGATCCCAAGAGCTCCTACATGACCATGGACAGCCTCCACCCCCAATGTCCCCCCAGTGGATCCCTCTGGTCCATCACAGCTCTGAAATATACTCAGCCTACGTGTTTTCAACACTGTGACTTTGTACGTTGGAATCATTGCTGATGGTGGTGTTTTTATGGTATCCTGGCACCTCCTGTTTAATTCCTGTTGACGTTCAAGAAATTGTAGTAGGAATGACTTGAATCCTTCTGGTGAAATTTTCCACTGCAGCCCTGGGGCCTAGAACATTCTGCTGGAGACCAGACTATCAATAATGAAGCTGACTTTGGGCTGATGCACCCAGTTCTTGGCTAAAGTCCTTTTCTTTCCCCATTACTGCCCCCAGACAAGACCTTATAAACCTTGGCAGCCAACTCCTGCGCTGGAGGGCAGCCACGGTGAAACGCACCCCTCTTGGCCTTGAACAGAGGCAGCGCCCTGGCTGAGAAGTTAGTGCGGGAGAAGTCCCTAGGGCTACCCTTGGGGCTGCAATGTCAGATGCATCTTTCCAGGATGGTGCTGTTCTACTTCCAGGGTAGGCTCTGGGGACTGGAGTGCTGCTTCAGGGACACTTGAGGCCCCGGCACTTTCCAAACACCCTGCTGAAGGTTGTTTCTGTAAAAACTGAGTGCCTACCAAGCAACTCATTAACAGTTGATGAACGGTAATTCTTTTGTAATTCGGGATAGACCAGCTCATACAATATTTTTAAATGCCTGTAGCAATACTGATTTGTAAAATAAGTCATGTGGCCTACCTCCTGCCACATTCACTGGTGGAAGCAAACAGTGCAGTGAACTCAAAAGAGAAACAGTGAATCCTCAGAGCCTCAAAGCATCTGTCCCCAAATACATACTAACAACTTTTCCCTCTTCATTTGTTGCAAAGACCTGAGACTACTTAAGGCAAAACTTCACACTGTACTGTGGGGGTACTAACATGGGTAGATATAAAATCTATGACAACAGCACAAAGGACAGAAGGAGGAACATGGAACTGCCCTGAGGTAAGGATTTTACAATTGGACATTTATTAAACTAGTACACTATTAACTCCAAGTAGATTCTGATACGTAAAAGCCGCACACTGTAATCCCCAGAGCAAGCATAAAAAATGCAAACGGTGTCACTTAGATGCCAGTGAAGGCATTAAACAGAATGCAAAGAAATATCTGGCCAAGAATGAGTGGCCATGTGCACAGACCGCACCAAGGGGCTCTCCTGCAGGGACTTGCCCACCCAGCTGCTGCCCAAGCTGGGAGTAGGGGCTGATGTGGGGTGTGGGGTCAGCACCTAAGAACAAGGAGCAGCAATTCCCAAAAGAGATGGAAATGCAGGTCAGGAAGCCAACCGAGTAAGACTTGGCCTGTTAGGTTTCCTATTCAGATTCCTCTGATTTTTTTTTTTTCTTTTCATTTCATTGTTTTAAAACAACAGAAGGTCTCCTGATTTACTGCTTTTCCTGGTTCTGATCTATTCAGGAATAATCATTGTACCTGGTGGTATAGATAATAAAAAGGTCTGGGGTTGGAAGCTGTGCGGTTTATGGATTATTTTAATCTATCAAAGAGCTCTGATTCAACTCTATGGAAACAGATGCAATTTTGTTCTCCGATATTCAGATTTCTGTTCCAGGACAGACCTTCATTTTCTCTCTTCATTCTCCTTTTATTTGATGGATGGCTGCTGAAAGTGACAAATATATTTACATATAACTATGGAGGCCCACATGATTTTGCTTCATGTGTTGAGAATAGGATCGCACTAGGAATGATGAAATTGGAAGTTGTACATTCTGAAATTGCTCTACTTCTGCAGTTATGAGCATACTCTCTTAAATATTGCCCTTAAAACTGACCTACCATTGATTAGATGAATTGTGGCCATTTATAATAAGGAGGACCTAAATACATGGAGGAAGAGCATGATGTACTTTAACTCTTCTTTAGAACCAACCAATAAAGTTTTAGTTTTCTTCATTTTAACGAATTAAGGCATTGCGTTTGTTTTTGAGAATGTGGCTCTTTCTATTTATGATGGGTCTGATCTTGGCAGAACTCTGCATTATGAACAAAGGGTCTCCATCAACTATGACTTCCTATGTGGAGGAAAAATGCTCGTGAGATGATCACCTCAGTGCTGGTAGAAACATCCTAACAAATCCGACAAAAGTTCTCCCCTCACCCTTACCTGGATAACCACCTGTTCTGTCCTATATCCACTTGTTCATGTTAAGTCTCCCCATGTTCACAGGATGGAGTTCGGGGGCACTCGTGTTTCCTTTCCACGCAAATGTTAAGGATTACTTGTGTCACAGAAAACTCAGGCATCAGGTGACCTGCAGGAGGAAAACTTAAAGAATCTGAATAGAGAGGGCTGGAAGCTGAATGGGTCAGATCAGAATTAGTAAACATGTGTGGCTATGAACAATCAGCCTGACTGACGAGAGCAGAAGGTATAAACTGCAGAGACAGGCTCTCAGTAGCATCAATCAGCTGACAACTTCCTATTTTGCCTCCATCCAGACTTTTCTCCTGAACCTCTCATGTATCCATCCAGCTGCATGGTAGGTCCACTTCTAGGTCTCACAAATGGTTCATCTCCACATGGTCAGAAGGAAACTGGATTGCAACCACTTAAGAACAAGCTTTCTCTTCCAGGCTCTCCCACTTCAATAAATGATTCAAAAATTCTCCAGTGATCAAACCAGAAGACTGACAGATATTCGAAACTCCCATACCTCACCACCCACATTCAGCCAAGAGATTTTATACAATTCATTACAAGATATATATTTTGAGTCGAGGTGCTTCTGTCCACTGCCACCACTTTCATCTTAGCCATCATCTTGGAGTCCAGACCACCACTCCCAATCCAGACCAGTAGAAACCGAATGAGAAATGTCAGTCAGGTAGGAATTGCACTAGTATGTTGTGAGACCCTCTTCTCCCAATGCACTGATACATAAATGGTTAAGAAAAGATTTTTTAAAATGATAAGACATAGATGGGAACACAAACATGTCAATATTTACATGCATCAGAAGAAAAAGGAAACACCAAATGTGAGCAAGGCTTAAGCCATGTGCATACTGACGCCTGTGTTCTGAATTAGGTGGAGGCACCTGAGAACACATGTCCATAGGACAAGAGAAAACTGAGTAATCCGGGTGAGAGAGTCAGCCAGAGGCAAGCTCGGTGTTTAAAACCAGGGGCCTGGGGCGCCTGGGTGGCTCAGTCAGTTAAGCGGCTGCCTTCGGCTCAGGTCATGATCCCAGGGTCCTGGGACCGAGCCCCACATCAGGCTCCCTGCTCCACGGGAAGCCTGCTTCTCCCTCTGCCACTCCCCCTGCTTGTGTTCCCTCTCTCGCTGTGTCTCTCTCTGTCAAATAAATAAAATCTTTAAAAAAATAAAATAAAATAAAACCAGGGGCCCTGGTAGGACTCTCACTCACATGAAAGCAGAGGTGCCAAAATGGATGCTGACTACTTCCCAGGGCTACAGGGGGCAGAAACCCAGCTGATCCAAGATGGTGATGTAGAAAGTCCCTGAACTCACCTTGTCTGTGGACACACCGTGTCTACACCACCAGTAAAGGAGACAGAGGCACGGTCAGGAAGGCAATCCCCACTCCTGACACTGCAAAGTATAGTGGGGAGGGATAGTATTGAGTCACCATGGGCAGGTTTGTCAGCCCCGGGGCACAGAAGAAAAGCTGGTGTTTAAAAGGGCACCTGGAATAGAAATAAAACAGCCCTACAACCCTGCCATATGGCAGAGAAGCAGCTGGAACTCTCTCCCAGTTGGAGGGGTTGGCAACTACCATGGTTTACACTATCCCTCCAAACTGATAATGTGCACAGGAGCAGGGTCTGGGAGTCCTAGCTGGCCTATCATCTCTGCCCCAGGCCCCCAGGCCACACCAGTCCCAGCCATCCCACCGGGGGCCCCGGAGCAGCGCTGAGAAACCCTGGTCAGCACCCAATGCGTATCCAGCTGTCTTGCCAATGTGCCACAGGTGGAAAGAACACAGAAGAGTCCATGTCCACAGAAATTTACCTCCATAAGGCTTGCTAGGGCACCTCTGGTGCAGAGTGCTCTGGGACCTCCTGACTCCTGCCTGCTTTGGCTTCAGCCTCCCTGGCAGGGTGGCTTCTTCACCAGCAGCCCAGTTTCCTGGCATGACTCCCACCTCACCTCCAGCTGCCCTATCAGTGTGTGCACTCTGGGGAGCACCCCAGGACCCACAAACCTGCTTCCCAGCTCTAACTACTGCACCACAGTTCACCTGGTACTGAGCACACTGGGAGACCCCACCTTGAAACCAGTTCCCCTAAAGCTGCCTTACGAGGGAGCCCTCTGAACGGAGAGCCCCAGGACCACCCTCACCCCCATCCACTCCAGCTTCAGATGTCCTGTCAGCGCATTCTCTGCCCAGAGAGCCCTGCGACCACCCCGGCTCACACCCACTTCAGCTCCGGCCATCCCATCAGGCACCCCATACAAAGTGTCCTAGGCCCCCTACACATGCCCTCCACAGCTCTGGCCAGCCACTCCGTCACCAGACACACACAGTCTACAGAGGGGTGCCCAGACACAAGACCATTCCCTCAAGTTTAGGAGAAGTAGCTTTTCTGCCTAAGTCATAAAAAAGAACAACAGCAATAACAACCACCACACAGAAAGTCAAACAAACTGAGGAGAAAGAGAAATATGCTCCAAATGGATGAACAATACAAAACCTCAGAAAAGGAACTAAATGAAACAGAGATAAACAATATGCTTGATAAAGAGTTTAAAGTATTGATCATAAAAGATGCTCACTGGGCTGGAGACAAAAGTGGAAGTACTCAGAACTTCAACAAGACATAGAAGATATAAATTAAAAAAGAAAAACAGAGCTAAAGAATATAATCACTGAAACCAAAAATGCAACACAGGGAATCTAAAGTAGATTAGTGGATTCTGAAGAATGGATCGGTAATCTGGAAGACCAGGTGATGGAGAGCTTGGAATCTGAACAGTAAAAAGAAAAAAAATAAATAAATACAGCAGATGAGGGTAAGTTAAAGGATTTCTTGGAAACCATGAAGCAAGGAAACAGTCACATTATTGTAGTCCCAGATAGAGAAGACAGAGAGAGAAAGGACAGAAACCATAGTTGAAGGAATATTAGATGAAATCTCCCCTCAACTGGAGAGGGAAACAGACATCCAGATCCAGGAAGCACAGAGATTTCAAAACAAGAGCAACCCGAGGAGGCCCACAGGATGATGTAGTAATTCAAGTATCAAAGGTTAAGGGTAAGGAGTTTTAGAAACAGCATGAGAGAAACAAGTTCTGTGTACGAGAAACCCCATAAAGTCATCAGGTGAATTTTCAGCAGAGACCTTGCAGCCCAGAAGACAATGGCATGATCTAGTCAACAGTCTGAAAGGAATCATCCTACAACCAAGAATACGCCAACCAGCAGGGTGAGCATTCAGCATTGAAGGAATGGCAAGCAGTTTCCCTGACAAAAAGAACTCAAAGGAGTTTATCACCCCTAAAATGGCGTTACAAGAAACGGGAAGGGACTTCTTTTAAGTGGAAAAGAAAAGGTAATAAACAGACTTGAGAAAATTATGAATACAATGGTGGAAAATAGGACAATATACACATGAAGTGTGGAGGGGGGAGTAAAAAGTTCTCAAATGTGTTCAGACTTAAGTGACCATCAACTTAATATAGACTGCCTTACACTTTACATGTCATACATGAACCTCACGGTGACCACAAACCCGAAACCTCTCATAGATGAAAAATAGATACATGAAGAGAAAGAAAGCCAAACATAATACTACAGAAAGTCATCGATCAGATAAAACAAACAAACAAGAGAAGAAACAGAAAACAACCATAAAAACAACCAGAAAACAATGAACAAAATGGCAAGAAGTACAAACCTTCCAATAAGTACTTTAAAAGTAAATGGCCTAAATACTCCAATGAAAAGATAAAGAGTGGCAGAATCGATTTAAAACAAACAAAAAATGACCCATCTATATACACTGCTTAAGGGAGTCTCCCTGCAGTCCTATGATACACAGAAACTGAAAGCGAAAGGATGGAAAAAGAAAAATTATGCAAACAGAAGTGGAATAATGCTGGGGTAGCAATACTGGACTCAGACAAAATAGACTTTGAAACAAAGGCTATAACAAGAGACAAAGAGGGGCATTACATACTGGCACAGGGCAATCAATCCAACAAGACGATATAACAGTGTAAATGCCTATGCACCCAACACTAGAGCACCTCAATACCTAAAGCAAATATTAATAGACATAAAGGAAAAATTGACAGTAATACAGAAATAGCAGAGATTTACCACCCCATGTGTATGAGTGGAAAGATCATCCCAGCAGAAAAGCAACAAGAACCCTGTGTTTTTGAATAAGACTTCTGACCAAGTGGACTTCATATATATATATATACATACACACACACACACACACACACAACTTCCCATTCAAAAACAATGGAACCTACATTCTTTTCTAGTGCAAATGGCACTTTCTCATTCACACCTTAGGCCACAAAACGAATCTCAATAGATTTCAGAAGATTAAAATCATACACAATTTTGCAACAACAGTATCAAACTAGAAACCTACCACAAGAGAAACAAAAAAAACTGGACAAAAAACCACAAAGGCATGGAGGCTAAACACCATGCCACAAAACCATCAATAGGTTAATGAACAAAGGGGAAATAAAAAATGACATGGAGACAAATGAAAATGAACACAGAGGAGTCCCAAGTCTTTCAGACACAGCAAAAGCAGTTCCAAGAGGGAAGTTTATACCAACACAGGCCTACCTACAGGAACAAGAAAAAAATTCAAACAGTCTAACCTTATGCCTACAGGGCCTAGAGAAAGAATGAAGATGTAGGTTAGTATAAGGAAGAACATAATCAAGATCACAGCAGGAATAAATGAAACATAGATGTGACGAGTGCAATCCAG
>NW_025410013.1:0-9629 GCF_002201575.2 Neomonachus schauinslandi
AGGCAGAGAAGACCCCTGCGGGACTATGGTTGGCATATTCTAAGACTCAGTTGCCTGTCTCTAAGCTGCAGAAAAACTACATCTTTATGCACTGATTTGAAATGTTATATTTACGTTGGTTTATTTTCACGCCAGGTGAGGCATGCAAAACCAGCTGCGGTACACGAAGAAAGGGTGAAATTGTCAGTGGCTAAGGTATAATAATGACTAATATGACCATTACTATTAACGTGCTTATTGTTTATATTGATGCTGGCTAATCTTAAAAAGTGGCAATGACTTTGAAAGCTACACCGAGAGTGGGTCTCATGAAGAGACAAAGACCTGATTCACACTGTAGTCTGATTCTGGGGTACGTCCGGGCTGGATCCAAAGAAATCTCTCTCATTTGTGATATGCCTACAATTCCACTGTTAGAGATTCATTCCTTTGCCAAACTTTGTCCCCTTGTAATATATAAACAATCCTGAGAAATGGGTGACATAAAGCTCTAATGTGATTGACTTGGTCAGATCCTTTCCTGAGAACAGTTTTGGTAAGAAAAAAAGAAAGAAGGAAAGAAAATAGAGTAACTGGAGCAGCTCCTGCCTGTAATGAGCTGGAGAGGTCACAGTAAGAGAGAGGAAACAAGATTTAGAAAAAGGGATACCTGGTAAGGGGAGGGGTGATGAAGATAAGTTTTGATTGCTTTGTAATATTGCTTAGAACTGGCTGCCTTTAAATGAATCACTTACAGGACATGGAGGATGGGATCTTTAATTCTTGCAATTTATGGGGACTTGCAAGTAAATGTAACTCACTCTTCCCTCAAATTATTTTTGATAGGTAGAATGTGCATGCTATTTAATAGAAATAGCTTTTAAGATTTATGAAGAAAGAATATATTATTCATGTAATTCACTTTGTGATGCGTTTTCTATTGAAAGATTGAAGACAGATACATTTTGGAGGAGCAAATACAAGTACTAAAGGCTAATTTAGAAAAAGAGAAAAAGAAGACAGAAAGGTACTGGTAATAATGAAGCATAATTGTTCATTTGTAGCTAATACAACATTTAACCATCTATAAATCTATTACAGATTTAAGAAAGAATCAGAACAGATAAACAAAAACTGGGAAAAGAAATTCTATATTCTCAGAAATAGGTATGTGGTGATATGTATAAATTCTATTTATAAAAATGTGACTAATCATCTTTTAAAAAGTGACTAATGTACATTTTTCTGTGCATATTAATATAAAATACCAGCATACACCTTTAAAAAGAAATGCAAAATTTGGCTTAAATAGACGAGTTGTCAAAGTCACTTCAAAGAAAAAATAATTCAATATTCTATTACATCCCCTATCTCCATATTTCAGTTTTAAAGGATCAACAGGATAGACAGCCTCTTCTTGATATCTGGTTTAATCAGACCTACCTAGTCATCTTCCCTCATAGGGCTATTAAAAGAGTTTCCTATTTATTTGCACATGATAATATTTAACTGGTCTAGATCTTCTTTATAAAATTGTTTTATATACTGTATCCTCTATTCTTTTACAGACAAAACAGCACCGATTCCTTAATTCTCAGATCTCTTCTTCACTCACATAATCATTTTAATTTATCTTCCCTATGTCACCTTTGTCTTTTTAAAAGTGGAGTAAGTGACTACTGTAAAATTCTGGAAAGGCTAAAAGCAACACCAAGTAGAGAAAATGCCTACTTTTTCCCCCTTGTCCTAACATGTTAATTTAAAACATCTATATTCTATTCTCTTGTTTCCGGCCATAATGTCGCCCAGATGCTCTTCTCTTTATCACATGTTGGAAGTTCCTTTGCAAGATTTTCTCACAGTCAAGGAGCATCCAAGGCAGGATGGATTCAGTGTTGGTCTGATGTCAGAGGTCAAGCATGAGACTCACACAGGACTTCGTAGGATGATAATGCCCTACATTTGCACAGCACTCATCAGCTTACACTATTATTGTGAGTGTGTATGAGAGAGAGGGAGAAAAAAGAAATCCTACACGTTGCTGCATACATCACCCTCAAATGGTCTCAGGTGGTACACTGAGAATCCACATGCTAGCCGGAATACCACCAGGTGGTGAGAGAAAGATCTCCTTGTGGTAACATGCTCTCCTGCTTGTGTTTCACGTCTGTGCTGATAATGCTCTGTGCTCTGAAAAATGTGCATATTAATACCTGCCCTAACTACCGCATACAGTTATTCTAAGGATAGAATATAAATACAGGTGAGAAACAAGAGACTGAGACTGAGACTGGCTTAAATATGCACTTCATTTCCCCAAACATGGATTTTGGACTATTTCTGAAACTGAGTAGACTCTCTTTCCCTTACTTATTTCTGTGGGGTTCACTTTGGTGTTTTTTTTTTTTTTAAAGATTTTATTTATTTGAGAGAGAGAGGGAGAACGAGTGGGGGGCGCAGAGAGAGAGGGACAAACAGATCTCCCACCGGGAGGCCGGTCGTGGGATTCCGTGTGGGGCTTGATCCGAGGACCCAGAGATCACGACCTGAGCCACTTAACCGACTGAGCCACCGACTGAACCACCCAGGCGCGCCTGTGGGCTTCACTTTGATCCTTAATATTTATGCTGTGTCTATCCCAATGGGATTCATCCCATATTTCAATGACCATTTACAAGAATGTCTCGGTTTTACTTCAAGTTGATTTGCTGTTAATCAAGATGGTCTACGTCATTTCATCATTTTGATCTTTGCAGACTTTATGTTGCTATCTAAACATTTGGAATAGCAACGTATGATTACATATTTTCTATATGTTTTCTCACTTAATCGACTAACTGGGACATAATGTTGGGACATAACGCATTTTCTCTCTCATGTGGTTGCATCACCAAGTGTTCATTCAAGGTAATATATAACATAAAGAGTGTGTATATCCAGGGTACTGCATCATGGTGGGGGATGGAGATTGACAGTACAGTCGCAGATTTGTATCGCTAAAATGGTCATTTCATTTCATTGTAACAGATCTTAGATCAGGTGCCATCATTTTGTTTTGTAGAGGAAAAACTTCACCTTGGCCAGGTAACGTAACAGTCGAATCCAACAATTTCTCAGACAAGTCATGATTTATATTCAGCCCCGGTCCAATTCAGAGCTTCCACCTCCAAGCTCCTTTTCTGTCTCTGCTGAGTTGGCTCTATTTCCAGGAAGATGGAACTTAAGCGGGGCCGCCCAGGGCAGGAGCTAATCTTTCCTCTTAGTGTGGCATGATGCCGTCATGGTCGCGTCTCTCCGCCCAGACGGTGTGCAGGTGTGGCACATGGGCGCAGGACTAGATCCCCACCCGCCCGGTGCCGCAGTGATGCCGCCGTTGAGTGTCCCACCTCAACCCGACACCCATCTGAGCCATCCCTCGGTCCTGCCTGCTGAGCTCCTGGGGCCGGCCGGACCCACTGCTGCGCATCACTCCGGCCAGGGCGCAGAGAACTTACACGCACGCTGTTCCCACAGGGCGGTGGAGTGCGCGCAGCAAACGGGGGTACGTCCGCACCCTTTCCCTCCCTCCTCCTTTCTCCGCATGCGCAGTCCCTCCCTCCCAGGGAGATTGCCAACCAGCAGAGCTGGAGACGCGACGTGCCCGCGCAGGCGCACTGTGCTCTCAATCTCCTCCCTCTTCCTCTCACTGTTCTAACCCCCCTTGTTCTTGGACTTGGGGGACAGGGAAAGTTAGATAAACAGAAACCCTGCGGCGCCCCTTCTTTCCTTTTCTCTCCCCACTTCCCTCCCTTCTTAGGCTTCTGGCTTGCGTCGCCTGTCACAGGAGTCCTAGGACCTTTCCCGGTACACCTGCCCTCCCCGGTCCCGTTAGTTTCACCCCTGACAGGTTTAGACTCTTGTATCTTTGTTCTCAGCCCTTGTCAGGGTGTAGTGTGGGGGGGAAAGGACGATTCGGCACTTGGTAGTTTGTTGTCGCTCATTGCCACCTGAGTATACCCACAACAGGTTCATTGTCTATGAAATTCAAGATTCACAAGAAATGCCAATGCCAAATCAGAATAAATCTGGAGTCTTGGGCACTCGGTGGTTTTTCTGAGTCTTGTGCCTTCCTCTAAATTCAGCTGTCTGTAGTCTTCTCAAAAGCTAGGCCCTGGGCCAGTGAGGGGATGGTGTGGGGTTGGCTCCTGAAGTTCAGAGTGTTCAGCTGATGGTGATCCAAAACGCAGTTTCCCAGGTTGGGAAGTGAGGGGAATTGGAATCAAAAGCCAAGCAGACATGGATGTTGATGGCAGCTTTATTTATAACTACCCAAGCTCGGAAGCAACCAAGAGGTCTTTTAGGGGGGGTGAATGGATACATTGTGCTATGTCCAGACCTAAAAAGAAATGAGCTGTCAGGCCATGACAAGACATAGAGGAACCTTAAACGTATATTACGAGGTGAAAGAAGCCAGTCTGAAAAGGCCATGGTCCTATATGACGTGCTGGAAAAGGCAAAACCATGGAGACAGCAGAAGAATCAGTGGTTGCCAAGGGCTGGGGGTAGGGAGAGATGAGTCGGTGGAGCACAGAGGATTTTGAGGGCAGTGACACTACTCTGCATGATACTACAAAGAAAGTACATGCCGTTACACATTTGTTAAAACCCATAAAATGTACGACACCAAGACTGAACCCTAATGTCAACTATGGATTTTGAGCCATAACGATGTGTCAGTGTAGATTCATTGATTGTAACTAATGTACCACTCTGTTGGTTGTTAACAGTCTGGGAGGCCGTCCATGTGGGGGGGCAGGAAGTATATGGGAAATCTCTGTATCTTGTTCTCCATTTGCTGTGAACCTAAAACTGCTCTAAAAAATTAAGTGTGTTTAAAAAATGGAAAGGAAAAAGAAAAAAGCTAAGCAGACAACCAAATGAAGGTGTCAGTCTGAAGATGCTGTTCAGAGAAGTAGGAGCCACAGTGAGTAGTAACTGGGGGCTCTGGGACAGAGGAGATGGTTTAATGTGGAGGTCCGTGGTACGTGGTAGAGCATGGAGGGAGGTCCACAATCTCTGAAGGGCTGCAGCGATCCTTTTTGCCCCCTGATTCTTGCAGTTTCCAAGGCTGAGTGTGGGGAACAGGCTATTATGATCACCAAACAACACTCAGAACTGAATTTTCCAATGTCCTTTTTTAGCTGAGGGGAGTGTACTTCATTCTTGGAGTATATTTATCCATTCCTAAATATCTCAACCGGAAGTCCTCGCCGCAGTTTAGCCAGCTTACTGCCCAAAAGATACACTTTGTTATTTGGAAATAGATATTTTCTCAAGCAATCATCTTCATCTGGTAAAGTTATGTTATATGAAAAATCCAGTGTCCTTTTTGCTAAAATATGTGCAACAAATGATTAATCTCAAAGATGCCTGCCATGAAATTGTTAAACTGAATGAAATTAGCAGTTACTAATTGTGTGTTATTGTGTTATGTGTGTGTTGAATGTATACGATTAATGTTTTAGTTTACTAGATAGTGCCCGAGACAATACTAATCGTTTCACATGCATCCAATCCTTATTGAAACTGTAGGTGGTAGTTAAAAATAGTAACTCCAGGGTGCCTGGGTGGCCCAGTCGTTAAGCTGACTCTTGATTTCAGCTTAGGTCATGATCTCGGGGTGGTGAGATCAAGCCCTGCATCAGGCTCCGGGCTGAGGGTGGAGCCTGTTTGAGGATTCTCTCTCCCTCTGCCCCTCCCCCACCATGCTTGCACGAGCTCTCACGCTCTCCCTCTCTAAAAAAATATTAACTCCACTTCTCTTATGAGAAAACTGAAGTTCAAAGAAGTTGAGTAATTTATCAGAATTCATACAGCTAAAGAGTGACAGATCTCCGTCATGGACACAGGTCTTTCTAACCCTTCAAAACATGTTACTCTTAGGGCGCCTGGGTGGCTCAGTTGTTTGGGCGACTGCCTTCAGCTCAGGTCATGATCCTGGAGTCCCTGGATCGAGTCCCGCATCGGACTCCCTGCTCTGCAGGGAGTCTGCTTCTCCCTCTGACCCTCCCCCCTCTCATATGCTCTCTCTCATTCTCTCTCTCTCAAATAAATAAATAAAATCTTAAAAAAAAAATGTTACTCTTAGTTTCCTTTTCTGTACTAATTTTTTTTTTTGGTTCAACATTTAATATATACAGAAAAATACTTAAGATATACTAGTATAGTATAAAGATAGCAATATAATGAACACAAGTATTCTTACTACAAGATGAAGTGTTAGCAGTATCTTCACAACCATTGTGTGCCCATTCCATGCCTAGTGCCTCTTCTTCCTCCAATGTAACATCTATCCTAGGTTAATGTTTATCATTCTCTGGGGGAAGGTTTTATTTTTTTTGAATTCTCATTTTAATTCCAGCTAGTTAACATACAGTGTTAGTTAGTTTAGTGTTAGTGTTACTTTCAGGTGTACAATATAGTGATTCATTACTTCCATATAACAGCCAGTGCTCATCATGACAAGTGTCCTCCTTAATCCCCATCACCTGTTTAACCCACCCCCCTCCATTCTCTTCCTCTCTGGGAATCCTCTATTTGTTCTCTGTAGTTAAAAGTCTGTTTCTTGGTTTGTCTCTCTCTCTCTCTTTTTTCCCTTTGCTCATTTGTTTTGTTTCTTAAATTCCACATATGAGTAAAATCATATGGTATTTGTCTTACACTGACTGACTTATTTCCCTTAACATAATACTCTCTAGCTCCATCCAGGTCATTGCAAATGGCAAGAGTTCATTTTTATGGCTGAATAATATTCCATGGTGTGTGTGTGTGTGTGTGTGTGTGTGTGTATACACACAATGTATATATAAATATCTTCTTTATCTATTCATCAATTGATGGATGCTTGGGCTGCTTCCATATCTTGGCTATTATAAATAATGCTGCTTAAGCATAGGGCTGTATGTATCCTTTCAAATGAATGTTTTTGTATTTTTGGGTAAATATCCAGTAGTGTGATTACTGGATCATAAGGTAGTTCTACTTTTAACTTTTTGAGGAACTTCCACACTGTTTTCCACAGTGGCTGCAGCAGTTTGCATTCCCACCAACAATGCACGAATGTTCCTCTTTCTCCACATCCTCACCAATGCCTGTTGTTTCTCGTTTTGTTGATTTTAACCATTCTGACAGGTGTGAGGTGGTATCTTACTGTGGTTTTGATTTACATTTCCCTGATCATGAGTGATGATGAACATATTTTCATGTTGTCTATAGGCCATCCCTGGAGGAAGTTTTTAAATAATATCCAATTTGTTAAATAGATATTGAGTTATTCTGATTTTCCATTTCTAGTAGATTTCATAATTTATATTGTCTTTTTAAAGGAATTTTACCATGGCATCTGGGTGGTTCAGTCGGTTAAGCATCCAGCTCTAGGCTTCAGCTCAGGTCATGATCACATAGATCATGAGATCAAGCCCCACGTTGGCTCTGTGCTCAGGGAGGAGTCTGCTTGAAGATTCCCTCCCTCTGCCCCTCCCCCGACTCATGTGTGCTTGCTCGCTCTCTCTCTGTCTCTCTCTTTCTAAAATAAATAAATAAATCTAAAAAAATAAAAAGGAATTTTACCTTTTCACTGAAGTGTCAAATTGATTGACTTGAAGTTGTTCATAATATCCTCATATTTTATACTTAAATTATCTGTAAGATCTAATGATGTCCCCTTTTTCATTTCTGATATTGATAATATGTGTTCTCTTTTATTGATCAATCTTGTTAAGAGTTAGTCAGTTTTATTATTTATTTCAAAGAAATCATTTTTCCTTTGTTGAATTTCTCTCATATATTTGTTTTCTTTTCATTAGTTTCTGTTCTTACCTTTATTATTTTCTTCCTTCTACTTTCTTTGTGTATGATTTGCAATCCTTCCTAAGAAGAAAGCTGAAATCATTGGTTTTCAGATTTTTTTTCTTCTACTATATACATTTCAGACTACATATTGTCCTCTAAGCACTGCTTGAGTTGCATCCCACAAATTGAGACATGTTACGTACTACCGTTCAGTATAAAACATTTTATAAGTTCTATTTTATTTTATCTTTGATCCATGGGTATTTAGAAGTGATATGTTTTATTTTCAGGTAGTGGAAGATGGTCTAGTTGTATTTCTAGATTAATTCTACTGTGCTCAGAGAACCTATTCTGAATTATTTCAATCTGTTAAAATTTTTGATACTTGTTTTATGCTCAGCATAGGGTTGATTTTGAAAAAATGATCCATGTACACTTAGAAAGAAGAGGAATTCTATCACTGAGTGCAGTGTTTTATCTATTTCAATTAGGTCAAGTTTATCCATTGTGTTTTTTAGATCTTTTATATACTTACATTTTTGCTACAGTTCCAACTATTAAGACAGGAGTATTAAATTTTCCACTATATTTATAGATTTATCTATTTCTCTTTTAGTTCTGTCAGTTTTTGCTTTAAATATTTTATGGCTACATTTATGGATACCTACAAATTTAGAATCCTGCTCTCTTCTTATGAAGTTATCATTTATATGTATCATTATGAGCCATTCCTTTCTATCTGTAAAAATGCCTTCTGGCTGAATGTTTCCTTCATCTAGAATTAATATAACTGTATCACTCTTCATTGATTAAGATTGCATGGTGCATTTTTTCCTTCAACCTATCTTGTTTTTATATTTGAATGTGTCTCTTGTAAGCAGCATAGAGCTGGATTTTTAATCTAACCTGCCAGTCTTATTTATTTAATTGGCCTACTTCATTTACTTTTAGTGAGATTACTTGTATCCTTGGGTTTGTGTCTACCAACATAACACATTTTTTTCCTATTTAGCCAACCTGTTTCTTCTTCTCTCCTTTTCACCTTTTTTGGACTCATCAACGTATTTTTATTCCATATTTTCTTCTATTGACTTGTTAGTTATTTATTCTGTTCTCTTTTTGTAATTTTAACCCACCTCCTTTGCTTACCACAGTCTTTTACAAATTTCTATTTAATACTTGCCCAAGAATTCTAGAACCTTAGAATCATTATGTTGTACACCTGAAACCAACAGGATAGTGTATATCAATTATACTTCAATGAAAAAGAAAAAAAGGAAAGAATTCTAGAACCTTAGAATATTTTAACTCCATTTAACTCCCTCCCACATTTTCATTTTGATTCCTTATAAATGTTTAACACCATCGACCATTACAATTATTGTTAGGCATAGTCAGTATTCACTTCCATTAACATTTTTACTCTGTGAGCTCTTTATTTCTTCCTGCTTTCAATGTGTTTCCATCTGGGATCATCTTCCTCCTATCCAAATAGCACTCTTTAGTTTTTCTTTTAATATAGGTTTGCACGCAAATAATTCTGTCAGCTTTCCTTTATAGGAAAATGTCTTTATTTTACCTTCATTATTGAAGATTATTTTCTATGAGTGTAGAATTCTGTGCTGGTAGTTTCTTTTCCCTCAGCCTATTCATGATGCCAGTGCATTGAGTACTGGCCTCCACCGGAGATGTCGAGACTTATCAACTATCAGCCTCTCCTCTTCTAGGATTCTAATTATACGTAAGTTGTGCCTTTTGACTATAACCCACATGTTTCTTACACTCCTGTCTGGTTTTTCCTACTTTTTTCTCTAGGCTTC
>NW_025410014.1:0-9627 GCF_002201575.2 Neomonachus schauinslandi
TGCTCGCGCCTGTGCAGAGACTCACCGTGAAGGCGACAGCCCCCGGCACGGCTGCTCTGTGATTTTCCAAAGTGGCCACACGTGTCAGTAAATCTGCGCGATGCGCAATAGAGTGGTTGCTTGATTTCCAAAGGCGGGCTTTCCTAGAAGTCTCAAGTCGTGCTAAATCATGCAGAAATATCTTGTGTCTGCACGAGCCCCAGGGTGAGGTTGACAGGTTCTTTCTCCCTAGATGCCGGTTTGCGGGGGCACCCCAGAGTTGGTGGGGACCGGGAGCAGTTCCGCACCGGGAATGATACCCACTCCTGGCTGCGCCCGCCGGGTTCTGACAGCCGCCTGCCATCGTGCCGCCTCCGCCTTGGCTGGCGGCGCCAGGGCCCCCTGCTCAGAAGCCCCCGGCACAGGGCAGAACCTTGGGCAGAAGGGAGAAGGGGCTTCGGCGCTGTGTGTCGATAGGGCTCTGCAGGTAGCCTGCCCGAAGCAGGGTCTTCCAGAGTTTCCTGCCGCCTCCCCCGCACCCCCCAGGATAGAGGGAATTTATGGTGCGCCCTTCCTTTCTCTGTCTCCTGGGTTTGGCTTGCTCTGGAGGATTTTATCTGCCCGTGGCCTAATCGTGGCGCTGCCCAGTGTGGTAGCCACCGGCCCAGCGTGGCTCTTGAGCTCTAGAAATGTGGCTCGTCCCACCTGAGATGTGCTCCAAGCGTAAGATGCTCACCACATTCAGAAGCCCGAGCACGAAAGATAAGGTAGGTGAGATGTCTCGTGAATACTTGTTCACGGTGGTTACATTCTGAAAGTGTGGTATCTCAGCCGTACTGAGTGGAATCATGCGTGTCGTCAGGACTGACTTCAGCAATGTCTTCTTTCCTTAAATGAAAACGGTGTGGGTGGCTCCCGCCCATTGCTGGCACCGGGCAGTGCCGGTGTGGCCTGGAGAGTGATGGGTTGTGCCGTTTCGCCCAGATCGATAGGCAGGAGATGCTGTTGGAGGAGCTGGTCCCCGTGGGACCCGCGCACGTACCGCCCAACGTCCACCTGGAGTCGCCCCCACTGCAAGTGATGGGACCCGCCCCGGACGCCCCGGTGGCGGAGGCCTGGATGCCCCAGGCGGGGCTGCCGGAGCTGGGCTACGGTGCTGCCGAGGATTGCCGGCCCTTCCTGGACCCTGGTAAGGCAAGGGGTTGACTTCCTTTCCGCGGTTCGTAGTTTGAGAGCTGGAGAGCTCCCCAGCTTTGGGGGTGGGTTGGAAACACCGAGTACTGGGTGGAAGCGGACCACGGCGATCAAGGGTAGGAGGAGGGATCCCTCTCTGGGAACAAAGCGCGGGACATTACGTGGGATTCAAAACCCCTTCAGCTCATGACCGCGCTCAGGAACATTTTGAGGAAGAATGTTACGCAGGAAACCCTGGGGAGTATGGATACTCTGGATAAGGCTGATTTTGCCAGCACATTTTAATTAATGGGATCTGTGATGTTGTGGGTTCCTCAGTTGCTCTTATGGCCTAAGAGCCTCGTTCAGATTGGTACTTTATGAATATACTCGCTTCAGATCCTTGAAGACGATTTAATCACGTACCAGAGTATAAAGCTAATACTTAGCTCATTCGATCAGAACCTACGAGAGCATTTCTCCAAGTGTAGCAAGCAGCCTATGTGTATCAGGGTCACCCAGGGTGCATTTTCTCAAGCTCTCTGGGTGAGACCTATGTGCACCACAGTCTGAGAACCTCTGCAGCAGACCCTCCTAGAGTTTATACTAGAAGGAGAAGGTCCAGGCAGAGAAAGGCAGCTGGACTTCATAGCTCTTGTGTCCCTGCGTTTCACTTCCCTTTGTGGATTCTCCCATAGTGCTACCAACAGTTCCTGTCTCTACCCAACACCACTCTGCTCTCCCCGCCCCCATGAACTTTGGTCCAAGTGTGGCCAGAAACCTCCTTTCTAACTCTCTCAGGCACCGCTTCAACATGTTGGCATTTTTTTTTTAAGATTTTATTTATTTATTTGAGAGAGAGAGAATGAGAGACAGAGACCATGAGAGGGAGGAGGGTCAGAGGGAGAAGCAGACTCCCCGCCGAGCAGGGAGTCCGATGCGAGACTCGATCCCGGGACTCCAGGATCATGACCTGAGCCGAAGGCAGTCGCTTAACCAACTGAGCCACCCAGGCGCCCCATGTTGGCATTTTTAAGACACTGAAATGCTGAGAAAACAAAGAGACATAAAAAATGAACATACCGAGAATAGTCCGAGTTACAAAACGTTAGTATCTGGTCGATCCATAACCAGCCCAGTGCCTGGGCTTTGAAACCATGTCCCTTTCCACATCTTAACGTTTATTCATTCGACCACGAGCACGTATTAAGAACTAGGCACTGCTTAAAGAAAAAGAAAAAAAGAACTAGGCACTGCTCCAATATGTAAATAGGACTGTAGGTCCTGTACATGGTGTAAGTAGGACTGGCAAATGCTATGGGGGTCTATAGGAGGGCTGCCTGACCAGCTCAGGGCAGACAGGGAAGTTGTCCTGGAGGAAGGGAAACCTACGCGGTGAGTTGGAGTAAGCCGCTGGCTGGGGGAAATGGGGAGGGGAGAGGGCTCTGGGCAGAATGCTCAGCATGTGTGCTGAGAGGGACACAGAGGAGCTTGAGCGGCCCTCAAGAGGCTGGAGAGAGAAGCAGCGTCCTGGGTCACGAACAACTTTGGGAACCATTTGGGAGGTCGTTGCAATCACCACAGGCGAGAGGATGATTTTCTAAACTAGGATCGTGTTGATGACGATGGAGTGAAAAAAGTGGGACCGATTCAAAAGCTCAGTGGCCTGTGTAAAATTCAGGACTTGGTGCTCGGCTGGGCTTCGGGTGATAGAGAAGAGAGCGTTGAGAACAGCATCCAGGTTTCTGGCTCGTGAACTGGGTAGAACACAAGAAGAGAGTCAGATGTGGGGGGGAGGGGGTCAAAGTGAGTTTCGATTTGAACGTGAGGAATTTGAGAGGCTTATGGGTCTCCAGGTGGCCAATGTGGAATCAGAGCTCAGGAGAGAGATTGGGGTTTGGGGTAGAGGTGTGCAAGCCAAAGGCTTAGAGAAGGTGACAGAAGCTTCTAAGACGGTCGAGGTCTTTGGGGGATTGTGTAGAATAAGAAAGCACGAGGTCCTCCGGGCACAGCCTGGGAGAGAACATGTCAGAAATGACCATTTTATGTGGATTCAAAGCTCTCTCAAACTTGCAGTGACTTTGTCTGGTTTCCCTGCTTTCCAGGGCCCTCTCTGGCCACCTGAGAACATCTCCTAGACACTCTGACCCATTTGCTCTTGAAGCTAACAGATGATTCTCCCTCCGGTGCTTACCTCTGGCTCCCCCCCGCCCCATCTCTTCTGGTTTCTGTTCGGAGTGCCACCTCTCTTCTCCAGGTCCCTGGCCCACTATGGGGGAGGCACAGGCGGGATTCCACGCTCTCCTTGGAGGCAATGGCTTGGTCCTTGCACACCCAACACTAGGACTGTACGTTGTCTATGCAGTGCCATAACTCCCACAGAATTCAACTCCTGCCATTACGGTGGGCTGCTTGGCGACCACTTTGTGCCCCTTTCTACAGTTAATCAGTTTGTCCAGGTACCGTATTCTGTAGCTTACTCTAATGAGTCCTGGGGATGTAGAAGACATGGACTCTGTCTCGTTTTTAATTGAGGTGAGAGAGGGGGGTGCGTGGCTGGCTCATGCAGATGGGAGAACATGTGGCTCTTGATCTCAGGGTTGTGAGTTCGAGCCCCGCGTTGGGTGTAGAGCCTACTTAAAAAAAAAAAAATAGCGGTGACAGAGGAAAAACCCACAAGTACGTATGTGTATCTATTATGGTCAAAGCCAAACTATATAAAATATTGTTATTTATATTCCAGTCTTTGCCTGACCTACATCTCTGGTCTGTCGTCAAGGTATGTAAAATCTGGGTTCTGTGTATATGCCTGCGACCAGTGGCAGAACCTAGCCAGTCATATTTAAATATAAATCTTTCTGCATGTGCATCCCCATTCCCCATGCTAATTTGCTCCTCTTAGCAACAGCGCCAAGTACCAAGATCCCATACGATGCCCAGCAGCAATATTGTTCTTGGCTGTAATACTTTGCTCTCTAGAGCACAGGAAGGTCCAGTATATAGGATGAATTCAACAAATAAAATACACCTAGTGGCAACAAAGGCAAGGACCCCTTTCTCATCGCTGTTTGAGGTGATATAATATGCTTCATCCTACTGACTGGGAGGTCCTCATGTCTACCTCCCGATCACCAAAATCCCATCCTTCTTACCGCTTGGAGAAGGTCTGAGAGATCTGGGGATGGAGCAAGGAAAAAGATATGACCAGGAGGTGGCAGTAGTGAGCACAAGGTTTGTGGCATCGCTGGGGTTTGCTTGCTGGAGAAGTCCAGAGTCCCAAAGGGAGGACAAGCGAACTCCCCAGGGAGTAAGGGCTCACAGAGGGGACTTGTGTCTATCATGATCTTATAGCCCAGTAGCACACCGGGCAGTTGATGGGCCAGAGAATTCTGAAGGGCTGCAGAGGCGTGGGGTTATAGAAAGACTGATGAATCCCAGACCTGTACCTCCGAAATAAATAATACATTATATGTTTAAAAAAAAAAAGAAGATAGTAGGAAGGGAAAAATGAAGGGGGGGAATCAGAGGGGGAGACGAACCATGAGAGACGATGGACTCTGAGAAACAAACTGAGGGTTCTAAAGGGGAGGGGGGTGGGGGATGGGTTAGCCCAGTGATGGGTGTTAAGGAGGGCACGTACTGCATGGAGCACTGGGTGTTATACGAAAACAATGAATCGTGGATCACTACATCAAACACTAATGATGTATTGTATGGTGATTAACATAACATAATAAAATTTAAAAAAAGAGTGCACTTACAGTGGTGAGTACTGAGAAATGCATAGAATTGTGGAATCACTATATTGTACACCTGAAACTAATGTAACACTGTATGGTAACTAATAAAAAGAAATTAAAAAACAAAAAACAAAACAAAACAAAAAAAAGCTCCATCTTTTCAATGGCTGGCAGATGGGAGGTGAAGTTTTCTGCGATATGCAAAGTAGGCAGGGTCTAAATGGCTAACAGTGTGCTTCTGGGGTAAATTTTAATTTTAATTTTTTTTCAAGATTTTATTTATTTGAGAGAGAGAGTGCGCGTGAGAGAGAGCGAGCATGAGCAGGGGGAAGGGCAGAGGGACAGGGGAAAGAGAAGCAGACTCCCCGCTGAGCAGGAAGCCCAACATGGGGCTCGATCCCAGGACCCTGAGATCATGACCTGAGCCGAAGGCAGACGCTTCACCGCTTAAGCGATTGAACCACCCAGGTGTCCCTGGGGGCTAATTTTTAAATCACTGGATGTGTGAGAGTTTGAGTTTGGCGCCGGCGGCAGGCTTTTGAGCTAAGGAATCTCAGCCTGCGGGGAAGAAATGAACAACCGAGGGGCCAATACAAGAGGGTGCGTTTGTGCACTTAGGCTCATTTCTAGAACAACCCATCTGGTGGTTGGTTATGTGGTAACCCAGACTGGCTGGTGATGAGGATGAGGAGAAGAGACTCACCAACAGAAGTAGGCATAGAGCCGTGACTTCTGACTGTTGACCAAAATACCCTGGAGCCAAAGCTATAAAACGCAGGGAGCATCCTTCTATGGGCCTGTGTTTCTAGAATAGGAACAGTTCGTCAGTGGGCATATACATGTAAAACTTTAATAGATATGGTCACATGTCCTCCCAAATGATTGTGTCCATTTATGCTCCCAGCACAACATAAGAGAGAGCCAGTTTCTGCTTGCTTTCGCTCACCAGCTTTGTCTTGGGACGAGCGCCATGGCTGTTTTCCCCAGGTTGGCAGACAGAAGGAGGGCTGCTCTCTGTGCACACCTTTTCAAACAAGCATCACGTTCGTTCAGCATTCCTGATGGTATTTTATGGGAGGTAGGAGAGTAGAGGATGGAACTGAGGTCAGGAGGGTGGGGGACGGGCCGGAGAGGATGGTTAGTGGCCTTAGCTGACAGGGGCTGTGAGTACAGGCTGGGGGACGCAAACTGACGACAGGGTCAGGAGCCGGCCTTGCTCTTCCCTCATGTGGCAGTCAGCAAGCCAGTGGTTCTGTTTTTGTCAGCCAGCTCTGTAGGCAGTCACTTCGTGTTCTGGCTTTCACCTAAATCCACTCGCAAAATGATGTGCATTGATATCACCGCAGACCTGGTTCGCTCTCCTTCCACAGATTGGAGGACAGTGGGATCTTCCCCTCCCCTCATTTAGGTCTTGAAGGGGTATTTTCTTTTTAATTTAATTTGATTTTATTTCAATTCAATTAATTAACAAATAGTGTATTATTAGTTTCGGAGGTAGAATTTAGTGATCCATCAGGCTTATATAACACCCAGTGCTCATTCCGTCACATGCCCTCCTTAGTGCCCATCCCCCAGTTAGCCCTTTCCCCCACCCCCCTCCCCTGCAGCAACCCTCAGTTTGTTTCCTAGAGTTCAGAGTCTCTTACAGTTTGTCTCCCTCTCTAATTTCGTCCCACTTTATTTTCCCCTCCCTTCCCCTGTGATCCTGTTTTGTTTCTTAAGCTCCACATAGGAGTGAAATCATATGGTATTTGTCTCTCTCTGACTGACTTACTTCGCTTAGCATAATACCCTCTAGTTCCATCCACTTGGGTTTTGTTCTTATCCTAAAAAACAAAAACAAAACAACGAAAATGACATGTCAGAGGCTCCTGGTGAGGCAACTGTGAGAAGGAAATAGGTAGCTGTTGAGAGGCCATGTGGCCAGGAAGCAGCCGGGACTCGGGAGAAACCCGTGGCCACTCCATGCACCCCTCCTCCCGTCTCTCCTCTGCCCAGGAGAGCCAAGACCAAAGCCTGACCCGGGGTGCCCAGCGGAGCACAGAGAAAAGCCAAAGTGCCAGGAACTGCAGGATTCCAAGGAAGTGAAAGAACAGTTCCAAGACCCCAGGATAGGTGGGTGAGGGTTCATCGGGCGCTCGGGAAGAAAGAGAGGTTCAACTTTAATCCCGGGGTAAAGAGGTTCAGGGTGCCACTTGAGAGTTTCTGTCTTCCCACAAACTGCTGAGGACCTCTTCTTAGTCCCCATGTCCACTCTCCTGGGAACAGGGTGACATCTGTGATTTCTATTCCTTCCCTCAAATTTTGATAATGGGGAGCGGGGGGGGCGGCGGGGAAGAAAATGAAGAAAAGATGTCAAAGCAGAAAAAAAACTGGAGGGCATGTATCCATTTTCTGTTTCTTTAGATGGAAATGTGCTTCTTGGTCCCAATGTGCCCAAATTCTCCGAACGGCTAACGAATCCACTGGGAAACCCAGCAGAACAGCTACCCAGAGATTGCACAATGCCTGTCCACCGTCAGAACCTGTCTCTTCGAGAGACAGCCGAGAGCTCCAAGCAGGAAAGACCTCTCAGCCCCACAGCCCAGGAGCAAAACAGTCCCAGAGGGAAGCCACCCCAGCGTATGCAGTGTGGGAAATGTGTTGCTAAAGAGAAGCTACTTAATAAGCACCTGCAAATTCCCTGGGGAGAGCTCCCTCATAAGTGCCTGGAATGTGGGAAAAGAGTCCTTCGTAAAGCAGATCTCTTTAGGCACCATCAAGTTCACACAGGGGAGACACCCTATGAATGCTCTGTGTGTAACAAGCCGTCCACTCAGGGGTCCCAACTCATAGCGCACCAGAGAGCCTATCCCCAGCGAGAAACGAACCAGCGCCTTGACTATAAGAAAAGGTTTTGTGATAGATCAAGTTTTATGAGACATCAGAAGATCCACGCAGGAGGAAAGCCCCATAAATATCCCAGTAGTGGGGAAAGTTTTAGCCGGCAGAGGGGTCTTCACTTTGCACCAGAAAACGCACACTGAAGAGAGACCATTTATCTGCGAGTATTGTGGGGAAAGCTACAGACAGAGATCAAGCCTTGTTAATCATTTTAAAAAAAACACAGAAAGGCGAGTCCCTGCAAGTGTAGTCATGGTTCTAGAAGCTCGTAAAGCAAGCAGGTCTTATGATGCACCAAGCCGCTCACTTGAGAGAAGAATCCTCCGACAAAAGGTTGAGGGAAACAGTTCCTACACCCCATCAGTCAAAGCTCATTCATAAAACCTTCACCTGCACGAGGCTATCTCGGAAGAACAGTTTTGCCAGACCTTATTCCTAAGGACAGCTTTGTGTTTTACTCTGTTTCAAACCCATCTTCCAAGGCATGCAAATTCTAGAGTATTCACCGACTCCTACCACTGTCCTAGATCTGTTTAATCGTTATGATGAAAATGTCTTTGTCCAACGCCAATCACGACGAGGTAGGTGTAAGTGAGGAGCAGTCCTTCCAGATTTAGGGCCAGTTTCCCAGTAAACGAGGATGCGCCCCATTGACCTGTATTTATGAGACATTTGAGTCACGTGGAAACGTACGCTCTTCCTATTTTGTTCTCACTAACTGGGTGTTGGAGCAACACGCAGATGCCTCCCTAACAGTGGCAAAGAGCACTTCCCTTGACTCCCAGGTACATCACGGGTCACAGTCACTTTTTTTTTTTTTTTAGGATTTTATTTATTTATTTATTTTTCAGAGAGAGAAGGAGCGCAAGCAGGGGGAGTGGGAGAGGGAGAAGCAGGCTCCCCGCTGAGCAGGGAGCCCGATGAGGGGCTCGATCCCAGGACCCCGGGCTCATGACCTGAGCCGAAGGCAGACGCTTAACCATCTGAGCCACCCAGGTGCCCCCACAGCCACTTTCTCCTGTGCACCCATTGCTATATTTACGCATCTTTGGAGCCTTTGACACAATCCATTTTTGAAATGTGGAACAAGGGGCAAGGAGTGAACTTCCAGGTCATACTGTATTTTCTTCCCCTCTTCCTTGAAATGTGAAAGCACTGAAGGCAGCAAACTTTACTTGACATCTAGCTTTGGTCACGTTCCACAAACTGTATGCAAGGTTATTATTTATGATTTTGCGATTGTTTGTTATTACCATTTTCACCTTATTTCCTCTTCGCCCCAAGAGTTGGACAATGATATTTTCCTGTGCGTTTTTGGTTAGAATGCCTTTTCATTAATAAATGACGTTTGTTCTCTTGCTGCTCTGAAGTTCATCTAGTTTCTTTTTTTTTTTTTTTTAAAGATTTTATTTATTTATTTGACAGAGAGAGACACAGCGAGAGAGGGAACACAAGCAGGGGGAGTGGGAGAGGGAGAGGCAGGCTTTCCACCGAGCAGGGAGCCTGATGTGGGGCTCGATTCCAGGGCCCTGGGATCATGACCTGAGCCGAAGGCAGACGCTTAACGACCGAGCCACCCAGGTGCCCAAGGGTGAACTTGCTTTAAGCTCAGGTGTTCCTTGCTTACTGACCTAAGTCCCTTGGTCTATAGTGGAACTAACCTACTTTCCTTGAGATTTGCAGCCCACTGGCCTTGAGGAGTGAAGGACTAGACTTTCCCAGAAGATAAGGCCTGAGTGCCTTGGAAAACAGCCCCCGCTGATGTCAGCAAGTCTGTCCAAGGACATGTCAACATAGGACTAACCACCTGGGCACCTGCTTCTCCTGTGCACAGCCCCCCCCCCCTTTCCCG
>NW_025410015.1:0-9626 GCF_002201575.2 Neomonachus schauinslandi
GGATTTTCTCTTTGTCTATGAGACTCGTAAGTTTTACTATTAGATGTTGGGACTCCTGCTGGATCTTTTGCCACCATTCATCAAGTGGCTACTGAACCTTATGAAAATGCCAACCAAGACTGTCAAAAGGTTCTAGTTCCCTTAAGAGGGCAAAACCCTAACATAGCAGAAATGATAAAAGCTTGTCCAAAAGTGGGGACTGGTATTTTATTGGCCTCAGCTTTAAAGCCTCAAAAATGTTTCAAATGTGGCAAAGAAGGACACTTTCAAAAACAATGTCAAAATAAAGAACAAAAGAAACCTACTCAAAAATGCCCCCGATGACAAAAGCGTTTTCATTGGGCTAATCAATGTAGATCCAAATTAGAAGTACAAGGCAACCTGATTAAGGAAAACTTGAGCAGGGGTGCTGGGTCCCATGCCCCGAACTAAAACAGGAACCTACCCACTCAAGCATGGAACATCCATGCCAAAGAATGGACTCCCAATGCTGCCACAAATCCCTTTCTCAACCCCTCCGAGTCTTAGACCTTATAGCGGCCACCTCTGGGAATGCTGGGCTTGATCTAACTTTGATGACAGACATTTTATTAAACTTGGTGGGTGAAGTCAAAACAGGAGACACTAATATATACAGCCCCTTGCCCCCTGGCAAAGTTGGTATATTATTGGGCAGATCCAACACTTCTTTAAAGGGCATTTTGTCCTGCCAGTTGTGATTGATTCAGACTATACTAAGGAAATTAAAATTATATTAACATCTAGTTATCATGACATCCCTGCAGGAACTAAAATAGCTCAATTATTACTTCTTCCCTATTGGGTCCCTATGACCACAGTTCAACAAAGAGGAGATAAAAGATATGGAAACACTAATCATGATGTTTTCTGGGCTTTAACAATTTGAGACTCTAAACCTACTATGCAAATTAAACTGGCGAATAAATATATAACAAGTCTAATAGACACAGGCAGATGTTACAGTTATAAGAACATCAGATTGCCCAAAAGATATCCCCTTGAAAAGAACCACACAAACTATTATGGGGATAGGAGGAAAAAATGTCCCATTAAAAAGTGCATTCCCCCATAGTTTGTGAGAATAATGAAGGTCATCAAGAAATCATCTAATTTTTCATTCTAGATCTCCCAAAGTCTCTTTGGGATAGAGACCTACTTTTTCAATGGAACCTTTCATTACAGACAAATTTATCCTAATGGCCATGGCTAAAATCCCCCCACTCAAGATAACTCAGAAAGAAGCACCACCCATGTAGGTAAAGCAATGGCCCTTAAAAAGGGAAAAACCATCACAAATTGAAAACTTAGCAAATGAACAATTGGCCTTAGGCCATATTGAACCTTCCGATAGTTCTTGGAATACCCCTATATTTATATTCCAAAAAAAAATCAGGTAAATGGAGATTTCTTCATGATCTTAGAGATAGTAATTCCCGAATGCAACCCATGGGACCCTTACAATTACGACTTCCCAATCCCTCCTTAATTCTACATTCCCAGTAAAGACTGCTTCTTTACTATACCTCTACACCCCAATGGTAAAGAAAAAATTTGCCTTTTCTGTTCCTTCCGTTAATAATCAAAGACCTCAAAGGTGATTTCAATGGAAATTCCTCCCCCAAGATATGATGAACAGCTCCTCCATGTGTCAACATTATGTAAGTACAGCCTTGGAGCCTACTTGGTCTCACTTCCCTTGATTCTTACCTATCAATATATGGATGATATACTTCTTGCTCACCATGATACCTCCTTTCTTCATGATTGCCTATGGTTCCTGTCGGAATCTCTATGTCTTTCAGATTAATCATTGCCCCTGAAAAAATACAACATATACCCCTTGGAAATACTTGGGTTTTCTAATCTTGTAGCAATACGTTGCTCCTCAATGTCTAACTATTAACTTTCCACACCCTCTTACTCTTAGTTCTTTACAACAATTTCTAAGTCATATTAACTGGCCACACCCATCCCTGGGAATTCCCATGTATAAACTTACTGGCTTATTTAACTTACTTAAAGGGGATCATGACCCCTCCTCAAAGAGAACAGTTACTCCTGAGACCCAACAGCAACTCACCTTTGTCTCTTAAAGACTTTCAGAATCCTTCCTGGACCATAGATACCCTCATCTTCCTCTTTCTATAATTATTCTTAACACGCCTCATTCTCCCACTACTCTTACTTGTCAAATTTCTTCCTCTAAACTCTTTATCTTGGAATGGCTTTTTTTCCCCCTGCTCAGCTAAAACCAAGGATATTATTTCATCTTCACATGAGACTTACTTTATTGAAACATAGCCATAACCATGTCATTCAACTATCAGGACACAACCTTACCTGTATTTTTCCAGGACTCAATAAAGATGAAATTGATCAACTTTGGGTCCATAATGAATCGTTCCAAATTACCTTGGCTGATTTCTTTTTGGAAATTCATTTACTCTCTGCCCTCCGACAAACAACATAACACCTTACAACAGCTGGCCTTATTACCCGCCAATATCATCTCCCTTCAACCCATACCTCAAGCCTTCACCATTTTTACTGATGGGTCAAAAAAGGCCTCCAGAAGTGTAGTCACCTGGCAGGAAACTGGACAATGGAAACACACCTATACTGCTTTTACTCTTCTACCCAAAGGACTGAACTTGCGGCTGCTATTTTAGTACTCACAATCTTTTCCTCATGGCCTATTAATCTCATTACTGACTCTCAGTATGTCACTAACATCATTATTGATATTTCATTGGCAACCTTGAATACGAATATAGATCATTTACTTCTTACCATGGTCTTAACCCTACAATCTCTCCTACAAGCCCGACATACACAAATGTTTGCACTACATATGAGAAGCTACACTCCATTACCTAGCCCATTAACAGAAGGAAATGCCCATGCCGACTCACTTCTAGTAAAATCTCTTTTTTCTTTGGCTTTTGACTCCCACTCCTTTTTTTTTTTTTTCCCACCAAGGTGCTCGATCTCTAGCTCATACCTTTAAAATTCCTCTTGCTCAAGCTAAAAGCATTATCTGATCTTGTGCAGAATGTCAACAGTGTTCCCCAACACATTTGCCTTATGGTGTCAATCCCCAGGGTCTCTCCACAAATCAAATATGGTAGATGGATATTATACACGTTCTATCTTTTGGGCCTTCCCAATGGTTACATGTTACTGTAGACCTTTTCAAGCTATGTATGGGACTCACCCCAATGAGGAGAATGCACAAATCATGTTATATTAACCATTTACCTGAATGTTTCACTATTATGGGAATTCCAAAACAAATAAAAACAGATAATGCTCCAGTATACACATCTCAAAAGCTTAGACATTTCTTTTCTCAGTGGGATATTTGCCATGTGACCAGAATTCCACACAATCCTACAGGACAGGCCATCACAGAATGTACCAATGGCCTTATCAAATTATTTTCTCAAAACCATAAGGGAGGAAATGATACCCCCAAGACAAAAATACTAAGAACTCTATTTACTCTTAATCACCTGCAGCTTAATAAAAACTTTAAATTGGCACTAGAAAAACACTTTCATACTGATGAACAACTCCCAAAACCCAAAGTTTGGTATAAATTACCCAATAACAGATCTCAATGGCTGGGCCCCTTGCTAACAAGGGGGTGAGGCTATGCAGCTGTGCTCTCTCCTTAGGGACCTGTTTGGATGCCTGTATGCTTTATTAAGCCCTATCATGAGCTGGCACAATGACTGAAGAACCCCATCCTGAAGTTTCAGCAGATGATATTGTCAACACCAAGCAGAATGCCAAACCCCAAGAAGAGGAGATATGAAAATCCATCCGCTCATGAGGCCTCTTGAGATATTAAACACCTAACTTCTAAAGCAGAGGAAACACAGAAGAACATGGGAATGCCTGTGACTCCTGAAAACGTTTCTTTTCCTCCTCTCCCACTAACTGCTAACTCTAACCTTAAGGTAGTACCTCTACTTTTTCTTTTGCTGCTTGTAAAACCTATTGTTTCCACCAATTACGCTCACTGGGCTCATATCATGAGCATCCCCCCATGTTTGATTTGGTCTCTTGGGAGGACCCTGAAATTCTTCTAACTTCTAATGCTTCGATTCTTACAGGAGGGCACTGGGCCCCCTATTGGCACTGATGATTCCCCTCAATATCCCATCCATAAACTTTCAGTTAATTGGACCTTCACCCATAAGGGAATACCACTTTGCTTTTATTACAACCCTGAAATCCATAATACTAATTTTAGACTCTGTGTCCCTCTTCATAAACAATGGTATATGAATAGTATCCTAAAAACCCCCCAAAATGGCTCCCACAAGCATTATTAAATACCAAAATTTCATCCACATGGTAGGAATTGGTGGAGAATTAAAAAATGGAAAAGGGTGATTAACATAACAATAAAAATTTATTTAAAAAAATGGAAAAGGGATGCAAAAGCCCCCATACTGGTATGTACTCGACAAAGGCTGGACATGGGTGCCTATGATGGCTCCTCTTGGGACCTATGTCGTGCAAATAATTTTACTCTCATTTCTTTGTATAATAACACCAAATTAGAAAATTGGAACCCACAGGGCCTCATGGTCATGGAAAGTAATAAAACCTGGGAGGGACACCAATAGTTGGTCTCTCCTCTTCCATTATAATATCTCTAATCCTTCCTGGAATCCTGAATTTTCAGGGCCCATTCTCAGACTAAAATATTCCAATGGTGGCTACTCCTCGCTTAAAATGACCTCCTGGAGAATAGGCCTCCCCCAAACAGAAACAATTCATCGGCATGGACCCACAACTTTCATAGCTGGGAAGTTCAAATGGTCATACATAGATAAAATCGATGATACCCTCATATGCACCTCTAGACCATACGTTTTTTGGATATCCTTGGGACCCCCTTACTTTAATGAGACACACACTCTCTTTCATTTAAATAAAACTTGGGTTACCCCATGTTTTTCCACTCAGAATATAAGAAACCAGCATATCACCCATATTTATGCAGCCAAACAAAGGGCCCAATTATGGCTGCCAGTTAAATTGTCCCATCCCTGGCAAGGTGGATTCCCCCCCTTCAACAAGTAGTAACCGCTCTAGAGGAACACAAAACAACAACAAGATTCCTAGGTGTTCTTCTGGCCGCTATCCTGGTCATCACTACCATTGCCGCCACAGCCACCACCATGACAGCTTCGTTGACCACTTCCCTGAAAACAGCCCATCAAATCAATCTATACATTCAAAACACCACTACAGAACTAGAGGAAGAGATCCAAATTGATCAATGAATTTTAGCCTGGCTAGAGGCCCTCAAAGCCACAGTGGTTTGGTTAGGAGAACATCAACAGACACTATGGACCTGCTCCCAATTAAAATGTGATTCTGGGGCACCTGGGTGGCTCAGTCATTAAGCGTCTGCCTTCAGTTCAGGTCATGATCCCAGGGTCCTGGGATCGAGGCCCACATCAGGCTCCCTGCTCTGCGGGAAGCCTGCTTCTCCCTCTCCCACTCCCCCTGCTTGTGGTTCCCTCTCTCGCTGTCTCCCTCTGTCAAAAAAATAAATAAATCTTTAAAAAAATAAAAAATAAATAAAATGTGATTCTGGGTTTTCTACATTTTGTATTACCCCTAATATTTATAATGGGTCTTGGGAACAGATTCATAAACATCTTTCTCAAGTTTTCAATACGTTGTTGAATGACTCCATTGAAAGCGTAAAGCTTCGGTTACAAAGTCAAATATCCGAACTCAAAGAGGAGAGTCAACAGGCTAGTATAAAACAATTAAATGATATCTCTGATTGAATTAAACCTAAAAGTTGGTTTTTAGGCCTCAACTTATGATCTTGGTTTTCACTTGCCTTACTAATAATTTTTGTTTTTTTGTTTTTGTTTTTTTTTTTTTTTAAAGATTTATTTATTTATTTGAGAGAGTGAGCATGAGAGAGAGAGTACATGAGATGGGGGAGGGTTAGAGGGAGAAGCAGGCTCCTCGCCGAGCAGGGAGCCCGATGCGGGACTCGATCCAGGGACCCCAGGATCATGACCTGAGCCGAAGGCAGTCGCTCAACCAACTGAGCCACCCAGGCGCCCCAATAATTTTTGTTTTATGTTTTCTTCTACTCATAAAAATAATCTTCTTCTTATGTCCCTGTGCCTCCCACAAGAATATCATGCTCACTGCCACCTCAAATATGCTCATGACTAGCCTTAACTTGGAGCCTTCAGAGTCTTCTACTAAAAACCAAAAAGGGGGGAAATGTGGAGTTAATTTTAGAAAATATGATTTGAACCTCCGGGCATGACACTAAGGCACTTGCTGAAACATCAGAATCAGCTTTGCCTCAACCCCTTGCAAGCGATGGTATTTGAGACAAAGCTCTCATGACCCTTAACGAGGCTCTAGGGGGCAGGGATAATTATAACCAATCTTTTTTTTCTGTACTACTTTCTGAATAACTGCAATATCCTATGGATGAGTTAGTAATTCATGTTTAAAAGTAATAGCTCTCCTTTGTTCTACTCCTTCCTTGCTTTGAATTTGTCGATGAAACCTCCAGATAATTTTCTCAAAAAAAAAAAAAAATAAAGGATCGGAAATTGGAGGGGGAGATGAACCATGAGAGATTATGGACTCTGAGAAACAAACTGAGGGTTCTAGGAGGGAGGGGGCTGGGGGGGATGGGTTAGCCTGGTGATGGGTATTAAAGAGGGCACGTTCTGCATGGAGCACTGGGTGTTATGCACAAACAATGAATCATGGAACACTACATCTAAAACTAATGATGTAATGTATGGGGATTAACATAACAATAAAAAATTTAAAAAAAACTAATGATGTAATGTATGGTGATTAACATAACATAATAAAATAAAATAAAATATGTAAACAAATTAAAAAAAAATAACCATGTCTAAACTTATGCAGTCACTGTTCTCTAGAGGCAATCCTGCACGTCCACTCAGTATTGAGTCTGAGTGTATTATTTTCAATGCAGGGCAACATTCTGCTTAATAATTTTCAGTTCTTTTTCATTGTTCACCCTGTTTTTTACATTTCTAAAAGGTCCCCTTTACTTCCCATTTAGAAGTATGATAATCTAACATACTGCTTCTTTCATTAGTCATTGTTTGTTTCCTTTCTCTCAACCCACATTTCAATGGTTTTTTCACTATGTAGAGGTGCAAAACCTTTCCCTTTTTCTAGGTTCTTTCAGTAGCCTAATAATTAATTTGACATAAGACAGATTAACAGGAGAAAACAAATTTTTTTTAAAGCTTTTATTTATTTATTTAACAGAGAGACACAGTTAGAGAAGGAACACAAGCAGGGGGAGTGGGAAAAGGAGAAGCAGGCTCCCCGTGGAGCAGGGAGCCCGATGCGGGGCTCGATCCCAGGATCCTGGGATCATGACCTGAGCCGAAGGCAGACGCTTAACGACTGAGCCACCCAGGCGCCCCAACAGGAGAAAACAAATTTAATTTCATTCGTATGGGAACCCCATAAAAATTATGAGACTCAAAGAACTGACCAAATAAGGCAGGTTTTATGCCTTTTAGACAAGGAAATGATAAAATTGTGAAGAATTGACAAGACAAAGAGGTTTGTCCTTGGGGTAGTAAATTAGGAATTAACAAGATTTTTATTTATACAGCCTTCTTGGCCCTAAATTCCCTCTCTCTGGTCATAAGGATGCCACTTTATCACCTGGTACAAGGAGTGTACTTTTCATCTGGGAGATTAATTTCCTGCTTTCAGAGGCATATTCTGCTCTCCTTCCACTGTAAAACATCTACACCTAGTACATTCTTTACCGAATTATTTGTTTTACCTAATTATATTTGTGTCTTTTTACACTCCTACAATCCTTAGTATAGGATATGCATAAGTAATGACTCAGTAAATGTGTGGTATTAAATATTTTCCTGTTGTTAGTCTGGTAGATGTTCAACAAAGAGGATAATAAACCACCTTTCTACTTACATAGTTCACATGTACAAGGATGAACTTTTATTTATTCATCTTTATTTTTTAAAGATTTTATGTATTTATTTGAGAGAAAGAGCACAAGCGGGGGAGTGGCAGAGGGAGAGGGACAAGCAGACTCCTCATTGAGCCGGGACCCCCACAAGGGGCTCCATATCAGGACCCCAAGATCATGACCTGAGCCAAAGTCAGATGCTTAACTGACTGAGGCACCCAGGCACCCTATGGGATGTACTTTTATTAAAAAATATGTGGTGGGGGGGCGGAGCAAGATGGCGGAGGAGTAGGAGACCTGGATTTCGTCTGGTCTCAGGAATTCAGCTGGATAGGGATCAAACCATTCTGAACACCTACAAACTCAACAGGAGATCGAAGAAAAGAAGAGCAACAACTCTCTGAACAGAAAAGCAACCACTTTCTGGAAGGAAGGACGTGCGGAGAAGTGAATCCGAGGCGATATTTGGGAGGATAGACGGCGGGGGAGGGGCCTCCATCGGCCGCTTCTGGCAAGTGATAGAGCCCCGGAGCACAAAATCGGAACATTTAAAAGTCTGCTCCACTGAGGGATGTCACTCTGGTGGCTAAGCGGGGGGTGGAACCCTCCGGGACAGTGTGGTCTCAGGACCCTCGGGGTCACAGAAAGACCGGGGGTGCCTGAGTGTGGCAGAGCTCCCAGGTATCGGAGCAGGGAAGCCGGCTGCAGAGGCGGAGCCCAGGCGCGGGCTCTCAGCTCGGGGTTGCCATAAACCGTGATCCTCGGCACAGTCGGGCCCCTGCTCCTCCAGCAGGGACCCAACAAGCGGCAGATCCGGGGAGACTCACCTTCCTCCCCTGGGGAGGAGTGGCATGGGAGTGCACCGCAGGGATCTGCTGGGTTTGGAGACTCCACCCGGGGTCGGGTGCCAGAGATAGAAACGCGCGGTCACAGGCCGGGTGAGCACCGAGTGCGGCCGGAGACCGGGGAGACGGGAGTGACTGACGGCTTTTCTCTGGGGGCTCACTGAGAAGCGGGGCCCCGAGTTCTCGGCTCCTCCGGGGCGGAGATTGGGAGGCCGCCATTTTCACTCTCCGCCTCCAAAGCTGTACGGAAAGCTCGCAGGGAACAAAAGCCCCGGAGAGCAAACCCCAGCAGATTACTTAGCTGGGAGGGGGCAAGGGCGGGGCAATTCTGCCTCCAGCAAAGACATTTGGAAACCACGGCAACAGGCCCCTCCCCAGAAGATCAGCGAGAACAGCCAGCCAAGACCAAGTTTACCCATCAATGAGAATGGCAGAACTCCAGCTCTAGGGGACTACTGCACATAGAATTCATGGCTTTTTTACCATGATTCTGTAGTCTTTCAAAGTTAATTTTTTTTTAACTGTCTTTTTTTCTTTTTTTTTCTTTTTGAATTTTTCTTTTTCCCTTTTTCAACCAACATCTTATCAATCCCTTTTTAAAAAAAAAAACAAAAACATTTTTATTTTTCATTTTTAGAGTCATATTCTATCCCTTCATAGTAGTTACCCATATTTTTGGCTTATATATATAAGTTGTTCTCTCTTTAAAATTTTGAGATAGTTTCTTCTAACAGATCAAAATATACCCTAAATCTCTAGTATATGGT
>NW_025410016.1:0-9619 GCF_002201575.2 Neomonachus schauinslandi
AAAAAAAAATCCCCAGAGAAGGAATATTTACTGAAGGCGAGACTGATCTCCTTATGTTGAAAATTCCAGAAAGTCCTGCATCTTATAGAATTGTTAAAAGCATGACACTGTGTATTATTAAATTGCTATTCCCTATTCTCAGAGTCTATCAGTCACTAATATTCCTTGTAGGAACTTCTTATCAAAAGACTTGTTAGTCACTAAAAATATTCACTCAAAGAGAACTTTGCGCCCACTTGAGAAAAAAAAAATTCTTTTAAGATGTTTAAATCGCTACATGTTGTATTAACATTACTCCTGCTATATCCTATGGTATGTATATTTTTAAAAGAAGCTTTATTTTATTTGGGGGACAGGCAAGGTTAACTAGTGGTAGCTTTCAAGTTTCAGATATAGTGAAAAAGAATAAAGAAAGCTAGGCTCAGCTGATTCTGTTTTTTTTTCCCCCAGCTGAGCAGATGTCTCACTCATGCCAGAAATTGAAAGTATATAGATAAGGAGGAATTTTTTATTTATTTTGAAGTTACTTTTTTGTTGCATTTCTTGATCATATTTTTATCTGTTGTTCTGTGATGTTGATATATTGGCATCTCTAGTCATGCTTTAATAGAATGTTTGCATTCTGTTTTTAATTTTACAATGTGTGAGATCAGGCTTTTTAACTCTGGGGCTTAAAATCTCTTGTTGTCTTATCTAGAACTATTAATAGGAATTCTTAGAAAGCTCAGATTGCTTTGGGGGATATAAATTGAAAGATAAATGAATACTCTAGCCTCTCTGAAAATGTCTAGTATATAGAGTTAATTACTTTCTATGACCCTACCTGACCCTGGTTAATGAGGTCAATAGAGATCTTAAACGAATCATAGACTTGAATTTGACTCAGGAGCCAGTGATGGCGACCTATGGAAGACACATACCCCTTTGCTTAAATAGAGAGCTTGCTTCCATGTCTCTTGCTGACTCTCCTCTGACTAATTTCTCATCTTTTTCATTAACTCTTCTTCCTTCATCAGCCCCTTTGATTTTAGGCTTTCTCAGAGGTCAGTCCTAGGCTCACTTTCCCTTCTTACTCTACACGCCCTCCCTGGGAAAATCTTCACTATATCCATGGCTTCAACCATCACCTGTGAAGACAAGGACTCTCGAATCTCCACCCACATCTAGATTGCTCTCCTGACTTACAGGTCTCTAAGAGATCTGTCCTTTGCTTACCTTTCTTACCATAAACCAATGTTTCAAAGCTAGTGTTGATGGAGGTGGTACAGTGGGCAAGAGGAGTGGCATTCCTTTACATTGTTTTTGGTAAGGTAAATTGAGATTCTTCCAAATCCTTTGGAGGAAAATTTGGCATGTCTATCCAATTTTAAATGGGCATTCCCTTTAACCCAGAAATTCTACTTCAGAATTATCTTAAGGAAATTATCCTAAGGAAATAATTGGATATGTGAATCAAAATGTATACACAAAGTATTGCTATATTGTTTGTAATATCAAAAAAAGTGGGAATCTCTTCAGTTATGGAATATATGTACAATGATATACAAAACAGCCATGAAATGGTTACGTGTGTTTATTTATAGAGACATAGACAGTTATCTCTTATAAGTTGTTAATAGAAAAGGGAAGGCTATAAAACATTATAGATGTTATGACCCAATCTTATAAAAAATATGTTTATGTACATTTCATCATAAAAAGTCTGAAAAGTTATACAACAGAATGTTAACAGTTATCTCTGGGTGAATCTGATGGTGTTACTGGTAATTTTCTAATTTATTGTATTTTCTCATTGTTATTTATAACTTGCTATTTGAATATATATATGGTAGGTATGTATTGCTTTTATAATTAGGAAAATCCATAAGCTTATTTTTATTTTGAAAAATAAATGAGTTATTGCTTTAAAGAATATCAGAGATACTTTGGAAAAATAATCTGTCCATGTATTAAAATTGTTGAAAGGAAGTCTATCTAGATCTCAGACTTTTCTCTCATGTGTTCTAGTTTATTTTACTCAACAAATGTTTATTGAGTCTCTATGATGTGCCACCACTTTATCCAACTGCTTATTGACCGTTCCCACCTGGATGTCTCACCTGCTCCTGAAGTCAGTATGTCTAAAACTAAATGTACCCTCATATCTGTCTCCTCCTATGTTCCCAGTCTCAGTTATACAGAATCCCCACCAAAATAAGTGGGAATCTGGGAGTCATCATGAGGCCTCCACGTACCTCACCCACCACATTTAGTAATGTACAAATCCTATAGCTTCACTATTCTTTACAATCTCTCTCCTCTTCTCCATTTCCTGTTCAACAGAACTGGTTAAAGTCCCTAATCCTTGTTTTCTTGGATTGCTGCAGTTGTCTCTTATACTCCCAGAGCATTCTATTCATAAAATCCTAAAAGCACACTGCCATGCTTTTGCTTAGATCACTCCTTCTTCTCCCTACTCCTCTTCTTCCTCCTACCTTGTCCTCCAGGAAACTGGCCAGTCAACTTTCAAGACGTGGGTCAAATGTCAACTTCTAACATTTCTGTTAGAACTGGCAGATCTTTCCCTTGTGGTCCCTATTGGAAAACCCCAAATAGGCCTCCTAATAATGATGGTAATGGTTAACATTGATTGAGCTTTCACTGTAGGTCAACCACCATTAAAAATGCTTCATATGTTTTAACTCATTCAATACTTACAACAACCCAATAAGATATATGCTTTTATTATCTACATTTAATAAAGAAAACTGAAAGGTAAAGAAACTGAAGTTCAGAAAGCTTAATTAATTTGCCAAAGGTCAAACAACCTGTAAATGGCAAAGCTAGGACTTGAATCCAATCTGGCTTGAGAGCCTGCATCCTTACGTCTAAGAGTGGTCATATACACACGTGTCCTTAACCCATACTTTATTATAGCATGACATCTTACCATATATTTCTTTTTCTATCAATACCTGTGGTTCCATGCAAAGGCCACACAGACAACCTTAATAAAGGTGTGCTGACCAGTTGATTAATTAACCAATCTTTCTGAAATGGGACATCTAAACTAAAGGGAATTAGCATAATTTAAACATTTTTGTTGCTTATTTTGTTTATATCTGGATGAGCTCCAAGGTCCTTTTTATTCTTAGAATATGATAGTGTTTTGTTCTCCCTTGTTTCTTGCTTAATAAGCTAGATCTTACCTCGTGATAAAGAAAACATCTAGAGAAGAGTCAACTGATCCAGCTCATGCGCACTGAGTGTAATGGAACTTGACCAAAAAATGGTGGAGATAATCTTTGTGGAAAATGCAATACTCTTAGAAAAATGGTAAAAGCTGACTCTCAATTTATCTGAGAAAGACTGAGAAACCTTACTCAAGGCATTGTGTAAAAATGGCATCTCTCTTTGTGAATATTTGGAAGAAAACTATAAAACCATTAAGTGAACACCCACCATTTCAGAGTTCTATAGGTACTAAAGATGGTTCAGTGGTCCTCAGGAGTCAGGTTCACATCCTGTCTGTCCTATCATCTAGATGTCTTTTAAACCCTTAAGGAGTCAATCCCATTTACAATTGCACCCCAAACCATAAGATACCTAGGAATAAATCTAACCAAAGAGGCAAAGAATCTGTACTCAGAAAACTATAAAATACTCATGAAAGAAATTGAGGAAGACACAAAGAAATGGAAAAACGTTCCATGCTCATGCATTGGAAGAACAAATATTGTGAAGATGTCAATGCTACCTAGAGCAATCTACACATTCAATGCAATCCCCATCAAAATACCATCCACTTTTTTCAAAGAAATGGAACAAATAATCCTAAAATTTGTATGGAACCAGAAAAGACCCCGCATAGCCAGAGGAATGTTGAAAAAGAAAAGCAAAGCTGGCGGCATCACAATTCCAGACTTCAAGCTGTATTACAAAGCTGTCATCATCAAGACAGTATGGTACTGGCACAAAAACAGACACATAGATCAATGGAACAGAATAGAGAGCCCAGAAATGGACCCTCAACTCTATGGTCAACTAATCTTTGACAAAGCAAGAAAGAATGTCCAATGGAAAAAAGACAGTCTCTTCAACAAATGGTGTTGGGAAAATAGGACAGCCACATGCAGACGAATGAAACTGGACCATTTCCTTATACCACACATAAAAATAGACTCCAAATGGTTGAAAGACCTCAATGTGAGACAGGAGTCCATCCAAATCCTAAAGGAGAACACAGGCAGCAACCTCTTCGACCTCAGCCGCAGCAACTTCTTCCTAGAAACATCGCCAAAGGCAAGGGAAGCAAGGGCAAAAATGAACTATTGGGACTTCATCAAGATAAAAAGCTTTTGCATAGCGAAAGAAACAGTCAACAAAACCAAAAGACAACCGACAGAATGGGAGAAGATATTTGCAAATGACATATCAGTTAAAGGCTAGTGTCCAAAATCTATAAAAAACTTATTAAACTCAACACCCAAAGAACAAATGATCCAATCAAGAAATGGTCAGAAGACATGAACAGACATTTCAGCAAAGAAGACATCCAAATGGCCAACAGACACATGAAAAAGTGCTCAACATCGCTCGGCATCAGGGAAATCCAAATCAAAACCTCAATGAGATACCACCTCACACCAGTCAGAATGGCTAAAATTAACAAGTCAGGAAATGACAGATGTTGGCAGGGATGTGGAGAAAGGGGAACCCTCCTACACTGTTGGTGGGAATGCAAGCTGGTGTAGCCACTCTGGAAAACAGTATGGAGGTTCCTCAAAAAGTTGGAAATAGAGCTACCATATGATCCAGCAATTGCACTTCTGGGTATTTACCCCAAAGGTACAAATGGAGGGATCCGAAGGGGTACGTGCACCCAATGTTTATAGCAGCAATGTCCACAATAGCCAAACTATGGAAAGAGCCAAGATGTCCATCGACAAATGAATGGATAAAGAAGAGGTGGTATATATATACAATGGAATATTATGCAGCCATCAAAAGGAATGAGATCTTGCCATTTGCAACGACGTGGATGGAACTGGAGGGTGTTATGCTGAGCGAAATAAGTCAATCAGAGAAAGACATGTATCATATGACCTCACTGATATGAGGAATTCTTAATCGCAGGAAACAAACTGAGGGTTGCTGGAGTGGTGGGGGGTGGGAGGGATGGGGTGGCTGGGTGATAGACATTGGGGAGGGTATGTGCTATGGTGAGCGCTGTGAATTGTGTAAGATTGTTGAATCACAGATCTGTACCTCTGAAACAAATACTATTATATGTTAACAAAAAAAGAAAGAAGAAGAAGATGATAGCAGGAAGGGAAAAATGAAGGGGGGGAAATCAGAGGGGGAGACGAACCATGAGAGGCTGTGGACTCTGAGAAACAACCTGAGGGTTCTGGAGGGGAGTGGGATGGGAGGATGGGTTAGCCCGGTGATGGGTATTAAAGAGGGCACGTACTGCATGGAGCACTGGGTGTTATACGCAAACAATGAATCATGGAACACTACATCAAAAACTAATGATGTAATGTATGGTGATTAACATAACATAATAGAAAAAAATAGATGTCTTTTAAACCCTTCCTTCCTTGGAGTTGTTACCTCCTGAATGCAGGCCTGGCAATCGCCTACTCATTGGTGCTTTTCCTTTGTGCGGCCTGCACATTGCACACAGTGTTTCTGAAACACAATCATCTCATGTGACACCCCTTCCTCAAATCTATGATGTCTACTTATTGTCCCAAGGGTAAAAGTCATATGCTGTTGCCAGGTCCCTACAGAGGCTGCCATTCTGCCTCAGTGACACCTGACTCCACCTTTTGCTTCTGCTAGTCACTAGTCCACCATGTGAAAAGGGCTGCCATTCCCTGGATATTAGGCTTTCTCTGCCTGGAATGTCATTTACTCTACTTAGTTTTCAAGACCCAACTATAATCTCTCTACATCTTCAAGGAATTTCTTTTGTTTAGTTACACATTTTCTCCACTATATTCCCATAATTCTTTCTGTGTTTGGACCTTAATTACCTGTTCACTTGATTACCTCCTTAGAATATGATTTACTTGAGGTCAGAGCCAATCTTATTTTTTACTTTTGTCTTAGAGCCTTGTGAACTAGTGCTTCTCAGACTTCAACGTGCACACAAATCACCTGAGATCTTGTAAAATGCAGATTCTGATTCAGCAGGTCTTTCATGGAGCCAAGTCAGAATTTCTAACAAGCTCCCTGAAGAATGCCAACACTGTTGGCCCCTGGATCACACTTAGAATAAATAGCAGGGAGGTGTATTTTGGGAAGTTACTTTTTTAGTGAACGAACCAAAAGAAAAAAAAAAGCCAAAAATTAAACATATTGTCAAATTATGTTCTGATTTATTTTAAACTTTTTAAAAATAAACAATTAACATTTTCATTCAGTCTATGTGTCAGTATATATATATATATTTTTAAAGATTTTATTTATTTATTTGACAGAGAGAGACACAGCGAGAGAGGGAACATAAGCAGGGAAGGTGGGAGAGGGAGAAGCAGGCTTCCCGCCGAGCAGGGAGCCCGATGCAGGGCTCGATCCCAGGACCCTGGGATCATGCCCTGAGCCGAAGGCAGACGCTTAACGACTGAGCCACCCAGGCGCCCCTGTGTCAGTATATTTTTATAGCTTAACATTTCCTCACATTTTTTAAAATATTTATTTATTTATTTATTTTTATTTTTTTATTCTTATGTTAATCCCCAAACATTACATCATTAGTTTTAGATGAAGTGTTCCATGATTCATTGTTTGTGCATAACACCCAGTGCTCCATGCAGAATGTGCCCTCCTCAATACCCACAACCAGGCTAATCCATCCTCCCACCCCCCTCCCCTCTAGAACCCTGTTTGTTTTTCAGAGTCCATCGTCTCACATGGTTCGTCTACCCCTCCAATTTCCCCCGCTTCATTCTTCCCCTCCCGCTACCTTCTTCTTTTTTTTTTTCTTAACATATATTGCATTATTTGTTTCAGAGGTACAGATCTGAGATTCAACAGTCTTGCACAATTCACAGCGCTTACCAGAGCACATACCCTCCCCAGTGTCTATCATCCAGTCACCCCATCCCTCCCACCCCACCCCTCACTCCAGCAACCCTCAGTTTGTTTCCTACAATTAAGAATTCCTCATATCAGTGAGATCATGTGATACATGTCTTTCTCTGTTTGACTTAGTTTACTCAACATAATACCCTCCAGTTCCATCCACGTCGTTGCAAATGGCAAGATCTCATTCCTTTTGATGGCTGCATAATATTCCATTGTATATATATACCACCTCTTCTTTATCCATTCATCTGTCGATGGACATCTTGGCTCTTTCCACAGTTTGGCTACTGTGGACATTGCTGCTATAAACATCGGGGTGCACGTACCCCTTCGGATCCCTACTTTTGTATCTTTGGGGTAAATACCCAGAAGTGCAATTGCTGGATCGTATGTTAGCTCTATTTTCAACTTTTTGAGGAACCTCCATACTGTTTTCCAGAGTGGCTACACCAGCTTGCATTCCCACCAACAGTGTTGGAGGGTTCCCCTTTCTCCGCATCCCCACCAACATCTGTCATTTCCTGACTTGTTAATTTTAGCCATTCTGACTGGTGTGAGGTGGTATCTCATTGAGGTTTTGATTTGGATTTCCCTGATGCCGAGCGATATTGAGCACTTTTTCATGTGTCTGTTGGCCATTTGGATGTCTTCTTTGCTGAAATGTCTGTTCATGTCTTCTGACCATTTCTTGATTGGATCATTTGTTCTTTGGGTGTTGAGTTTGATGAGTTCTTTATAGGTTTTGGATACTAGCCCTTTATCTGATATGTCATTTGCAAATATCTTCTCCCATTCTGTCAGTTGTCTTTTGGTTTTGTTGACTGTTTCCTTTGCTTTGCAAAAGCTTTCTATCTTGATGAAGTCCCAATAGTTCATTTTTGCCCTTGCTTCCCTTGCCTTTGGCGATGTTTCTAGGAAGAAGTTGCTGCGGCTGAGGTCAAAGAGGTTGCTGCCTGTGTTCTCCTTTAGGATTTGGATGGACTCCTGTCTCACATTGAGGTCTTTCAACCATTTGGAGTCTATTTTTGTGTGTGGTGTAAGGAAATGGTCCAGTTTCCTTCTTCTGCATGTGGCTATCCAATTTTCCCAATACCATTTGCTGAAGAGACTGTCTTTTTTCCATTGGACATTCTTTCCTGCTTTGTCAAAGATGAGTTGACCATGGAGTTGAGGGTCCATTTCTGGGCTCTCTATTCTGTTCCATTGATCTATGTGTCTGTTTTTGTGCCAGCACCATACTGTCTTGATGATGACAGCTTTGTAATACAGCTGGAAGTCCGGAATTGTGATGCCGCCAGCTTTGCTTATCTTTTTCAACATTCCTCTGGCTATTCGGGGTCTTTTCTGGTTCCATACAAATTTAGGATTATTTGTTCCATTTCTTTGGAAAAAGTGGATGGTATTTTTTTTTTTAAGATTTTATTTATTTATTTGACAGAGAGAGAGAGGGAACACAAGCAGGGGGAGTGGGAGAGGGAGAAGCAGGCTTCCCACAGAGCAGGGAGCCCGATGCGGGGCTCGATCCCAGGACCCTGGGATCATGACCCGAGCCGAAGGCAGATGTTTAACGGCTGAGCCACCCAGGCGCCCCAAATGTGGATGGTATTTTGATGGGGATTGCATTGAATGTGTAGATTGCTCTAGGTAGCATTGACATCTTCACAATATTTATTCTTCCAATGCATGAGCATGGAACGTTTTTCCATTTCTTTGTGTCTTCCTCAATTTCTTTTATGAGTATTTTATAGTTTTCTGAGGACAGATCCTTTGCCTCTTTGGTTAGATTTATTCCTAGGTATCTTATGGTTTTGGGTGCAATTATAAATGGGATCGACTCCTTAATTTCTCTTTCTTCTGTCTTGTTGTTGGTGTATAGGAATGCCACTGACTTCTGTGCATTGATTTTATATCCTGCCACTTGACTGAATTCCTGTATGAGTTCTAGCAGTTTGGGGGTGGAGTCTTTGGGGTTTTCCACATAAAGTATCATATCATCTGCAAGGAGTGAGAGTTTGACTTCTTCTTTGCCGATTTGGTTGCCTTTTATTTCTTTTTGTTGTCTGATTGCTGTGGCTAGGACTTCCAATACTATGTTGAATAGCAGTGGTGATAGTGGACATCCCTGCCACGTTCCTGACCATAGGGGGAAAGCTCTCAGTTTTTCCCCATTGAGAATGATATTCACTGTAGGTTTTTCATAGATGGCTTTTATGATATTGAGGTATGTACCCTCTATCCCTATATTCTGAAGAGTTTTGATCAAGAAAGGATGCTGTACTTTGTCAAATGCTTTTTCTGCATCTATTGAGAGGATCATATGATTCTTGTTCTTTCTTTTGTTAATGTATTGTATCACATTGATTGATTTGCGGATGTTGAACCAACCCTGCAGCCCAGGGATAAATCCCACTTGGTCGAGGTGAATAATCCTTTTAATGTACTGTTGGATCCTATTGGCTAGTATTTTGGTGAGAATTTTTGCATCCATGTTCATCAGGGATATTGGTCTGTAATTCTCCTTTTTGATGGGGTCTTTGTCTGGTTT
>NW_025410017.1:0-9610 GCF_002201575.2 Neomonachus schauinslandi
TTTTACTTCTCCAGAAAGGGTTTCTCTAATAACTTCCATATTTTTTTCAAGCCCAGCTAGTATCTTTAAAGTGATGATTCTGAACTCTAGATCTGACATGGTACTAATGTCCGTATTGAGTAGGTCCCTGGCAGTCGGTACTACCTCTTGTTCTTTTTGTTGAGGTGATTTTTTCCGTCTTGTCATTTTGTGCAGAGGAGAATAGATTAATGAGAGAACAAAATGCTAGCAGAGTAACAACGTCCCCAGAAAATATACTCTAAACAAATCAGAAAAAACCTTCCAGAAAGTGGTCGCTTTTCTGATGAGAGAGTTGTTGCTCTTCTTTTCTTCGACCACCTGTTGAGTTTGTAGGTGTTCAGAATGGTTTGATCCCTATCCAGCTGAATTCCTGAGAGGAGACGAAATCCCAGGCATTTTTATTTTCAAATACGATCCTCAACCCCCTCCCCAGCTAAGTCCTAGCCTGTTACAGGAAGGGTTGGAGTCAATATGTGACACTTTAGTTCCAGGGAGAGGCTTTTCTGGTCGCTTTTCTGTTCAGAGAGTTGCTGCTATTCTTCTCTTCGATATCCTGTTGAGTTCGTAGATGTTCAGAATGGTTTGATCACTATCTAGCTTAATTCCTAGGACCAGAAGAAATTTAGGCCTCCTATACCTCTGCCATCTTGCTCTTCCCCTGCAATCTATCTTCGGTAGTGATGGGTCTATTGTAGGACTCAGTCTGTTTTCTTAATTAAGTTATTTTCTTCATTGTTGATTTCAAGTGTTCTTTGTATATTTAGAACACAATTGTTTTTCACATGTATCTTTTGGAAAGAGATCCTTTTTTTCAAGATTTTCTGAGTCTGGAGCTTGCTGTTTATTTTTGAGTTTTTCCTATCAGAGATCATAAGATTTTCATTTTAATAAATTGCAGCTTATCGATTTTTTTTTTTACAAATAACGTATGCCTCAGGATTGGAGTCGGCCTGGCTTGTGAGCTCCGCTGAGGAGCCGGAGGTGGGGCTGCAGTTACCTCCACGTCTGTCCCTGGTCCCTGGCCCCTGTGTGGGGCGACATTGAAACAGCCCAGTGAGTTCGAGGCCGGGTTGGGGAGTCCTGGTTCCCCAAAGTGGCGGTGCTGCGCCCCTCTGCCCAGCCCCATGCCAGGTCAGGCCCCCCGGACACAGAGACGCCACCGCTTCTCCAGAGCAGACCCCATCACCGACTCTGCAACACCCCACCCTGCCCCACAACAATCCATGCCTTCCAACACTAGAACAAACTTTTCAGAACATAAAACAAGAATATAGTCCTTATCAGAGGTGGAGACATGTAGAAGCTACTCTGAATCAGAGTGAAGCTTGTACTTTGGAAAGTCAGCCTCATTCCTCAGCACTCAGAGCCCCTAGTTCTCCAGGTTCCTCTGGGATGAAGAAGGACCCGCCCTCTTTTCCCCTCTGACAAGTCAGAATAATATGTGAGCATCTCTTAAAAGAGTATGAAGAGGAAATTCGGGAGGAGTATGAGCAAATCCTCAATACCAAACTAGCAGAACAATATGAACCTCTTGTGAAATGCACACATGATCAGATTATGTGACGATATGGGACAAGGACAACAAGCTATGTGTCCTGAAGCTTTCTTGCATATCTGGGTACCAGGTTTGACCTCAAGAGATGGCTGCTGTACACTTTTTGCAACTGGTTTGTTACCACATTTCAGCTCCAACTTGGCATCCTGTGAACATGTAAACGTTTCTTCAGGTGCATTTCATACAACTTGGAAGACCTTAAAATTTTCTGGTTGCCAGAAGCATATCTTTCTTTTCTGCTCATCCAATAAACAGCTGTGCCCTACTGTGATAGATTTTCCAAACAAAAATACCTGGAGCAGCAGTTTAGCAAAATATGCCCTCAGTGGCACTCAACAAATGGGGTTTCCCCAAGCACAGTTTTGTAAGAAGTGTGTGGGACTGTGTGTGTATATGTTTGTGTGTGTGTGTGTGTATTTTAAGTTATTATGTATATTGTGCAAATATTTTTTTTGATCTTGGGGGTTCTGGCTGTGAATTTGATGCATGCCAATTATAGTTAAAAACATTTGCTTGGTCTACAGAAGATCATTAATGTTTTGTGACCATATAAGTTGTCACGGTGGATTGTTTTATGTTGTAGGTGTTATTGTTAAATACAGGGACTGTTTCCAGGCACAGAATATGAATCATAAGTTAGGATGGACATTAGGGGTGATTATGAGGACATAGCAAAGGTCTATGGTCCTAGGTCTTCAAATGCGTGGTATGGAATTAGGACAAACTGGAGATGGGCCGTTTGACACATGGACTCTGCCTAACCATGTTGAAAAATACTTTGATTCCAAGCCTTCAAATACCCATGTGGAGTCTGTGCTCACCTCATTCACACAGAGAGCTCCTGGACACAGAACTGATAAAAAGAAAAGGTCTCCCTGCAGGAGGAGCATCAGGGTTTGCTTGGGCACACGACACAGGTGAGCATGGGGCTGGGCCAGCCCCTGGTGGCACTGCTACTTGGGAGGAGCCACTCTGCCTTTGTATCAGTTATTAAAAACAGAATTTGGACCCTTTGGTCAGGCTCCCCCAAATTCTTCTAAGAAGTGAGCATGTTCAACTGCTTGAGCTTTGTTTTGGCAACCCCCTGTCCAAAGTTGCTTACAGACTGTTCTTCACCTTGTTTCCAAGGCTGTACAATAGAAAGTAGCCTCTGGGGGTGCCTGGGTGGCTCAGTCGTTAAGCGCCTGCCTTTGGCTCAGGTCAGGATCCCAGGGTCCTGGGATCGAGCCCCGCATCGGGCTTCCTGCTCTGCGGGAAGCCTGTTTCTCCCTCTCCCATTCCTCCTGCTTCTGTTCCCTCTCTCGCTGTCTCTCTCTGTCAAATAAATAAAATCTTTAAAAAAAAAAAAAGAAAGTAGCCTCTGTTTTGAGGAGGCGGAAGTTAAGTATACATTTATTTTTTACTGTGACTTGTTCAGGACCCCATTTTACAAAATACCTTGTTTCCTTTATTATTGTTTCTGGAAAGGAAAGTTCTATTAAAATTGTCCTAGTTTGAATAGAGAACAGTTTTATTAATTAGGGCTTATTTTGAAAAATTCTGAGTTGAATTCAAGTGTATGCCAGTACCTTCCAACGTAAGGTAATAGTCAGAGACAGTGTTCTTATCACATGGCTTAGAGAAATTCTGGAATATTCTTATTCAAAGATTCCTTATTAATGAATGTCTTTGACTTAAATTTAACCAAAAACTGCAACATTATTCTTTGTACATTTTCATTATATACTGTTAACAAGCTTAGTTGCAAACAAATAAAATACTTAAGCTATTTGTTAAAATAATAGTAAGAATTTAGGCCTCGGGACCTATGGCTGTCATTGGTGAAGCGCATGATACTTGATCTCAGGGTCGTAAGTTTGAGCCCCATGTTTGGTGTAGAGATTTCTTTTAAAAATCTTTAAAAAATAATTTACGGGGCGCCTGGGTGGCTCAGTTGGTTAAGCGACTGCCTTCGGCTCAGGTCATGATCCTGGAGTCCCGGGATCGAGTCCCACATCGGGCTCCCTGCTCAGCAGGGAGTCTGCTTCTCCCTCTAACCCTCCTCCCTCTCATGCTCTCTGTCTCTCATTCTCTCTCTCTCAAATAAATAAATAAAATCTTTAAAAAAAAAAAAAAAGAAAAAAAAATAATTTATGTGTTCGTATTGTGTCTAATGTTCATTTTCACACTCGACATCATCTAGGTTTCTCCGATGTTATCATCTACACACTTGGTAGCTTTACATTTTACATTTAGGTCTGCAATGCATTTTGAGTTAATTTTGGTGAAGGATATATAGTGTTTTTCTAGATTTATTTATTTATATCAGGATGTCCAGTTGTTCCAGCGTCATTTTTTTTTCTTTTTTTTTTGGATGGGCCTAAATAACTCCGAGGAAGTGTAGACCAGTTATGGTTCCTACTGTGGTCTCAGGCCCTCCCCAGCCTTGCTGCAGGACAAGATTTGAGAAGGGAATTTTGTCCTTTGTGTCATCCTGGTGCCTGTCCTTAATTTACTGATTCGTTCTGAGACCCACAGCACTGGTGTTTTAATCCTGTTTCTGTCGCTAACCATGTGATTTTCGCCAAGCCACTTTATCTTTCTGGACTTCAGTTTCTTTTTCTGTAAGAACAACACAAAGATTGGACTAGGTCCTCTAAAAGCCTCTCCCTGGGACTAGAGTGTCACATATTGACTCCAAGCCTTCCTGTAATAGGCTAATACTTAGCTGGGGAGGGTTGTTGAGGATCGTATTTGAAAATAAAAATGCCTGATCTAGAAGACAAATACTTTGTCATCAGCTTGTCTTATATTTCACTTTTCATTGGATAAAAACAAAACAAAACAAACAAACAAAGAAACTTGTCATTTCTAGTGAAATAGACATTTACATTCCTGTTCAGAGAAAAAAAGAAAAAGGCCACCTCAACTAACAAATGTTTTTACAGTGTATATTCACTTAAAGCAGTACAGAGTGGATTAACATTGGCTGTTGTAGTTACATTATTAAAAGCTATGTATATATGTATCAGCTTGGACTTGTTTTTCAGTTTCTCCAGTATATTATCAAAAAAAGTTGACGCTCAAGAAGTGGTTTAAATAAACTTTCTGCTAGCTTTCCTTATCATGAGGGAAAAAGAGGTAGGACATGTGGAGAAGGGAATCCGAGGTGATATTTGGGAAGACAGACAGTGGGGGAGGGAGCCTCCATTAGCCGCTTCTGGCAAGTGATAGAGCAGCCGAGCACAAAATTGGAACTTTGAGAAGTCGGCTCCACTGAGGGACGTTGCTCCAGTGGCTAAGCAGGGGGTGGAACCCTAGTGGGACAGTGTGGTCTCAACACCCTTGGAGTCACAGAAAGACCGGGGGTGCCTTAGTGCGGCCAAGCTCCCAGGTAGTGGAGCGGGGAAGCCGGCTGCAGAGACAGAGCCGAGGAGTCAGCTCTCAGCTCAGGGTTGCCATAAACTGTGATCCGGGGCACAGTCAGTCCACTGATCCTCCAGCAGGGACCCAACAAGTGGCAGATCCGGGGAGACTCCCCTTCCTCCCCTGGGAGGAACGGCACAGGAGCCACTGGAGGAATCTGCTGGGTTCGGAGACTCCACACGGGATCGTGTTCCAGAGATAGAAACGCTCCGTCACAGGCCGAGTGGTCACGGGGTGCAGCCAGAGACTGGGGAGATGGGAGTCATTGACTGCTTTTTTCTGGGGGCTCAGTGAGGAGTGGGACCCCGAGTTCTCGGCTCCTGCGGGGTGGAGATTGGGAGGCCGCCATTTTCACTCTCTGTCTCCAAAGCTGTACAGAAAGCTTGCAGGGAACAAAAGCTCCTGAGAGCAAACCCGAGTAGATTACTTAGCGCTGCCCCTAGCAAGGGCAGGGTAATTACTCCTCGGGAAAAGACATTTGAGAACCTCGGCAACAGGACCCTTCGCCAAAAGATCAGCAAGAACAGCCAGCCGAGGGGCACCTGGTGGCTCAGCTGTTAGGCATCTGCCTTCGGCTCAGGTCATGATCCCAGGGTCCCACATCAGGTTCCCTGCTCCTCCGGAAGCCTGCTTCTCCCTCTCCCACTCCGCCTGCTTGTGTTCCCTCTCCACTTTGTCTCTGTCAAATAAATAAATAAAATGTTAAAATAAAAAAAATCAGCCAGCCATGACCAAGTTTACCAATCAATGGGAATGGCAGATCTCCAGCACTAGGGGAATACAGCACATGGATTTCATGGCTTTTTTTCCCATGATTCTTTGTTCTTTGAAAGTGAATATTTTTGATTTTCTTTTTTTCTTTTGCTTTTTTTTTAATTTTTCTTTTTCCCTTTTTCAACGAACAACTTATCATTCCCTTTTGAAAAAAAAATTATTTTTCATTTAAGAGTCATACTCTATCCCTTCATAGTAGTTTAATGTTATTTTTGGTATATATCTATATATGTTGTTCTCTCTAAAATTTTGGGATACAGTTGCTTGTAACAGACCAAAATATACCCTAAATCTCTAGTGTATGGCTGTGTTCTAGTCTCCTGCCTGATCACATTCTCGCCCTCCTTTTTTTCTTTATTCTCCTTCTTTTTTTTCTCAGACAACTTATCAATTCTTTTATATTTTTCATCTTTCCAGTCATATTCCATCCCTTCATCATATTTAACCTTATTTTTGTACATATGTGAGTTTTTCTTTCTTTAAAATTTGGGAGGCAGTTTCTTCTAACAGACCAAAATACACCCAAATTCTAGTGCGTGGCACTGATCTATGAACCAGCCTGATCATATTTGATCATATCCTGTTTTTTTTTTAATCTTTTTCTTTTTTTTTTTCTTTTTTTCTTTCCCTTTCTTTTCCCCCAGTTTCAGGGCTTTTCTGATTTGTTTAGTGTATATGTTTCTGGGGTCATTGTTACCCTCTTAGCATTTTGTTCTCTCATTCATCTATTGTGCTCTGCACCAAATGACAAGATGAAAAAAATCACCTACTCAATACAGGCCTTAGTACGATGTTGGACCCAGAGTTCAGAATCATGATTTTAAAGATACTAGCTGGGCTTGAAAAAAAGCATGGGAGATATTAGAGAAACCCTTTCTGGAGAAATAAAAGAACTAAAATCTAACCAAGTTGAAATCAAAAAGCTATTAATGAGGTGCAAGCAAATTGGAGCTCTGACTGCTAGGATAAATGAGGCAGAAGAAAAAATTAGTGATATAGAAGACCAAATGTTGGAAAATAAAGAAGCTTAGAAAAAGAGAGATAACCAACTACTGGATCACGAGGGCAGAATTCGAGAGATAAGTGACACCATAAGACAAAACAATATTAGAATAATTGGGATCCCAGAAGAACAAAGAGGGAGAGGGGCAAAAGGTATATTGGAGCAAATTATAGCAGAGAACTTCCCTAATTTGGGGAAGGAAACAGGCATCAAAATCCAGGAGGCACAGAGAACCCCCTTCAAAATCAATAAAAATAGGTCAACACCCCGACATCTAATAGTAAAACTTATGAGTCTCAGAGACAAACAGAAAATCCTGAAGACAGCTCGGGACAAGGGGTCTGTAACCTACAATGGTAGAAACATTAGATTGGCAACAGACCTATCCACAGAGACCTGGCAGGCCAGAAAGGACTGGCAGGATATATTCAGAGCACTAAATGAGAAAAATATGCAGCCAAGAATACTATATCCAGCTAGGGTGTCATTGAAAATAGAAGGAGAGATAAAAAAGCTTCCAGGACAAAGAAAAACTAAAGGAATTTGCAAACACAAAACCAGCCCTAAAGAAATCTTGAAAGGGGTCCTCTAAGCAAAGAGAGAGCCTAAAAGCAACATAGACCAGAAAGGAACACAGACAATATACAGTAACAGTCACCTTACAGGCAATACAATGGCACTAAATTCCTATCTTTCAATAGTTACCCTGAATGTAAATGGGCTAAATGCCCCAATCAAAAGACACAGGCTATAAGACTGGATTAAAAAACAAGACCCGGGGGCGGCGGAGCAAGATGGCGGAGGAGTAGGAGACCTGGATTTTGTCTCCTCTCAGGAATTCAGCTGGATAGGGATCAAACCATTCTGAACACCTACAAACTCAACAGGAGATCGAAGAAAAGAAGAGCAACAACTGTCTCATCAGAAAAGCAACCACTTTCTGGAAGGTAGGATGTGCGGAGAAGTGAATCCGTGGCGATATTCGGGAGGATAGACGGCGGGGGTGGGGCCTCCGTCGGCCGCTTCTGGCAAGTGATAGAGCCACGGAGCACAAAATCGGAACTTTTAAAAGTCTGCTCCGCTGAGGGACGTCACTCTGGTGGCTAAGCGGGGGGTGGAACCCTCCGGGACAGTGTGGTCTCAGGACCCTTGGGGTCACAGAAAGACCGGGGTTGCCTGAGTGTGGCAGAGCTCCCAGGTAACGGAGCAGGGAAGCCAACTGCAGAGACGGAGCCGAGGTGCGGGCTCTCAGCTCGGGGTTGCCCTAAACCGTGATCCGCGGCACAGTCGGGCCACTGCTCCTCCAGCAGGGACCCAACAAGCGGCCGATCCGGGGAGACTCAACTTCCTCCCCCAGGAGGAGCCGCGCGGGAGCGCACCGCAGGGATCTGCTGGGTTTGGAGACTCCACCCGGGGTCGGGTGCCAGAGATAGAAACGCGCGGTCAAAGGCCGGGTGAGCATGGAGTGTGGCCGGAGACCGGGGAGACGGGAGTGACTGACGGCTTTTCTCTGTTGGCTCACTGAGAAGTGGGGCCCCGAGTTCTCGGCTCCTCCGGGGCAGAGATTGGGAGGCCGCCATTTTCACTCTCCGCCTCCACAGCGTACGGAAAGCTCGCAGGGAACAAAAGCCCCGGAGAGCAAACCCGAGCAGATTACTTAGCTGGGAGGGCGCAAGGGCGGGGCAATTCCGCCTCCGGCAGAGACATTTGGGAACCACGGCAACAGGCCCCTCCCCAGAAGATCAGCGAGAACAGCCAGCCAAGACCAAGTTTACCGATCAATGAGAACGGCAGAACTCCAGCACTAGGGGAATACTGCACATAGAATTCATGGCTTTTTTACCATGATTCTTTAGTTTTTCAAAGTTAATTTTTTTTAACTGTCTTTTTTTTTCTTTTTTTCTTTTTTTCTTTTTCTTTTTCCCTTTTTCAACCAACATCTTATCAATCCCTTTTTTAAAAAAAAAAACATTTTTATTTTTCATTTTTAGAGTCATATTCTATCCCTTCAGAGTAGTTACCCGTATTTTTGGCTTATGTATATAAGTTGTTCTCTCTTTAAATTTTTCAAATAGTTTCTTCTAACAGATTAAAATATACCCTAAATCTCTAGTATATGGTGTTTTTCTATTCCCCTGCCTGATCACATCCTCTCCCTTTTTTTTTTCTTTTTTCTTTTTTCTTTTTTTAAATCCTCTTCTTTCTTTTTTCAAACAACTTCTTATCAATTCCTTTTATAAAATTTTTAATAATTTTCATCTTTACAGTCATATTCCATCCCTTCATCATATCAACCCTTATTTTTGTACATATATAAGTTTTCTTTCTTTAAAATTTTGGGAGGCACTTTCTTCTAAAAGACCAAAATACACCCTAAATCTAGTGTGTGGCACTGATCTATATACCAGCCTAATCATATTTGATCACATCTGTTTTTTGTTGTTGTTGTTGTTTTGTTTTGTTTGTTTTTGTTTTTATCTTTATATTTATCTTTTTATTTATTTTCTTTCTCTCTTTTCTCTCTTTCCCTTTCTTTTCCCACTGCTTCAGGTCTTTTCTGATTTGTTTAGAGTATATTTTCTGGGGACGTTGTTTCTCTGCTAGCATTTTGTTCTCTCATTAATCTATTCTCCTCTGCACAAAATGACAAGACGGAAAAAATCACCTCAACAAAAAGAACAAGAGGTAGTACCGACTGCCAGGGACCTACTCAATACGGACATTAGTACGATGTCAGATCTAGAGTTCAGAATCATCATTTTAAAGATACTAGCTGGGCTTGAAAAAAATATGGAAGTTATTAGAGAAACCCTTTCTGGAGAAGTAAAAGAACTAAAATCCAACCAAGTAGA
>NW_025410018.1:0-9563 GCF_002201575.2 Neomonachus schauinslandi
TAATGGAGAAGATAAAAAAATATTACTTCAAACCATTCAAGTCAATGACAGAAACAAACTATTTAATAGCGATTAAAGATGACTGAACTCAGGGCGCCTGGCCGACTCAGTCAGTGAAGCATGAGACTCTTGATCTTGGTCATGAGTTCAAGCCCCACTCTGTGCATAAAGATTACTTAAAAAAAAAAAAAAAAAAAAAAAGGACCGAACTCATCAGCCCCTACTGCAAACGAACAGGCGCTGACATTGCATATATAGTAATGTATTTTCCAGATGCCAGTATCTTGCACTGAGTGGATTATATTCAGAGAAAACAGGGTCACTGCAATTCCTAAAAGTATCTGCACAGCCCTGAAAAGCTGAGAAAGGTATGGCCGAAGAGGAAATTTTGGAATTCCCATTTAAAGAAAAGAAAAGAAAAGATAAACGAATGATGTGGTTTTCTTTTCAAAAACCAGGCTAGAAGAAATTTAACACTCCTGGTGAACATCTAACATAAAACTATATAGTTGAAAGGGAATTATTTTGATATATTCAGATTCTGTTAGTTTGTACTAATATAGTTATTTTTCTTAAAATATTGGCTTTAATATTGGAAATTATTGGGAATGTCGTTGTTTTTATGTGTTGAAAACTGTTACCTAATAGGCTATGATCATTTTTATCCATGATAAAATAGATCAAATAAAATATCTATTATCTATTAATAATCAAAAGAGCAGCAAACTTCTTTATATTTTAGAAATATCTAATGTATAGAGAACAGACAGAAGATGAATACTAAAAAATGTATCTTGAAATTGGACACAAGGGGCGCCTGGGTGGCTCAGTTGGTTAAGCGACTGCCTTCGGCTCGGGTCATGGTCCTGGAGTCCAGGGATCGAGTCCCGCATCAGGCTCCCTGCTCAGCAGGGAGTCTGCTTCTCCCTCTGACCCTCCTCTCTCTCCTGCTCTCTGTCTCTCATTCTCTCTCTCTCAAATATATAAATAAAATCTTTAAAAAAAAAAAAAAGAAATTGGACACAAAATGACAGGAGTGACTCATTTAACAAAATTAAAGATATACAGTTACTATTTTATATTCATTCATCCAAAAATATTTACAAGAAATATTATTAAAATAGCTGAATGTTTTTCTTTTTCCCATTACAACTTTTTAAAAAATTTTAGTTCCAGTATAGTTAACATACAGTGTTACATTAGCTTCAAATGCACAATATAGTGATTCAACAATTCTGTACTCAGTGCTCATCATGATAAGTGTGCTCTGCATCCCCTTCACCTATTTCCTGCATCCTCCCACCCCCCTCTCCTCTGGTAACCATCAGTTTGTTCTCTATAGTTAGGTGTTTTTGGTTTGTGTGTGTCTCGCTCTTTTTGGGGGGGGGGGTTCATTTGTTTTGGTTCTTAAATTCCACATATGAGTGAAATCATACAGTACTTGTCTTTCTCTGACTGACTTATTTCACTTAGCATTATATCCTCTAGTTCCATCCATGTTGCTGCAAATGGCAAGATTTCATTCTTTTATATGGCTGAGTAATATTCCATTGTGTATATATACCACATCTTTTTTACCCATTTGTCTACTGATGAACACTTGGGGTGCTTCCATATCTTGGTTATCATAAATACTGCTGCAATAAACATAGGGGTGTGTATATCTTTTCAATTTAGTATTTTTGTTTTCTTTGGGTAAATACCCAGTAGTAGAATTATTGGATCATATGGTAATTCTGTCTTTAATTTTTTTAAAGATTTTATTTAATTATTTGACAGAGAGGGAGAGCACAAGCAGGGGGAGCAGCAGAGGGAGAGGGAGAAGCAGGCTCCCTGCTGAGCAGGGAGCTCAATGCAGGGCTCGGTCCCAGGACCCTGGGACCATGACCTGAGCTGAAGGCAGACACTTAACTGACTGAGCCACCAAGGCGCCCTGTAACTCTGTCTTTAATCATTTGAGGAACCTCCATACTATTTTCCACAGTGGGTGCACCAGTTTGCATTCCTCTCCAACAGTGCAAGAGGGTTCCGCTTTCTCCACATCCTCACCAACACCTGTTGTTCCTTGTGTTTTTGATTTTAGCCATTCTGACAGGTGTGAGTTGATATCTCATTGTGGTTTTGATTTGCATTTACCTGATGATGAGTGATGTTGAGCATCTTTTCATGTGTCTGTTGGCCATCTGTATGTCTTCTTTGGAGAAGTATCTTCTACCCCTTTTTTTCTGTTTGTTTGTTTTAGAGAGAGAGCACTCGAACTGGGGAGGAGGGGCAGAAAGAGAGAGAATCCCAAGCGGACTCTGTGCTGAGCTTGGAGCCTGACTCAGGACTTGATATCATGACCCTGAGATCACGACCTGAGCTGAAATCAAGAGTTGGATGCTCAAATAACTGAGTCACCCAGGTGCCCCTATCCATTTTTTAATTGGATTATTTGGGTTTTTTTTGGTGTTGAGTTGCATAAGTTCTTTGTTTTGGATACTAACACTTTATCGGATGTCATTTGCAAATATTTTCTCCCTTTGAGTAGGCTGTCTTTTAACTTTTTGTTAATTGTTTCCTTTGCTGTGCAGAAAGCAGCTTTTTATTTTGATGTAGCCCCAATAGTTTCCTTTGCCTTAGGAGACATCTAGGAAAATGTTGTTGTGACTGATGTCAGAGAAATTACTGCTTTGCTCTCTTCTAGGATTTTTATGGTTTCAGGTCTCACATTTAGGTCTTTAATCCATTTTGAGTTTATTTTTGTGTATGGTGTAAGAAAGTGGTCCAGTTTAATTTTTACATGTAGCTGTCCAGTTTGCCCAACACCATTTGTTGAAGAGATGGTCCTCTCCCCATTGTGTATTTTTGCTTCCTTTGTTGTAGATTAATTGACATATCTGGGCTCTCTATTCTGTTCAACTGCTCTATGTGTCTATTTTTGGGCCAGTACCATACTGTTTTGATTACTACAGCTTTGTAGTGTATCTTGAAATCTGGGATTATAATACCTCCAGCTTTGTTCTTTTTTCTCAAGATGGCTTTGGCTATTTGGGGTCTTCTGTGGTTCCATACAAATTGTAAGATTATTTGTTCTAGTTCTGTGAAAAATGTTGTTGGTATTTTGGTAGGGATTGCATTAAATCTGTAGATTGCTTGGGGTAGTATGGACATTTTAACAATATCTGTTTTCCAAATCCATGAGAATGGAATATCTTTCCATCTGTTTATGTCATCTTCCATTTCTTTCATCGATGTTTTATAGTTTTCAGAGTACAGTTCTTTCACCTCTTTGGTTAAGTGCTTTTCTAGGTATTTTATTATTTTGAGTGCAATTATATATGGGCCAGCTTTCTTAATTTCTCTGCTTCTTTGTTATTAGTGTATAGAAATGCAACAGACTTCTGCACATTGATTTTGTATCCTGTGAACTCACTGAGTTCATTTGTCAGTTCTAGTAGTTTTTTGGTGGAGTCTTTAGGGTTTTCTACATGTAGTACCATGTCATCTGCCAATACTGAAAGTTTAACTTCTTTCTTACCAATTTGGATGCCTTTTATTTTTCTTGTCTGATTGCTGTGGCTAGGACTTCCAGTACTATGTTGAATAAAAGTGGTGAGAGTGGACGTCTTTGTCTTGTTCCTGATCTTAGGGGAAAAGCTCTTGGTTTTTCACCATCATGACGTTAGCTGGGGGTTTTTCGTATATGGCCTTTATTATGTTGCAGTATGTTCCCTCTAAACCTACTTTGTTGAGGGTTTTTATCATAAATGGATGTTGTACTTTGTGAAATGCTTTTTCTGCATCTATTGAAATGATTGTATGATTTTTATCCTTTCTCTTATTGATGTGGTGGATCACATTGATTGATTTGTAAATATTGAACCACTCTTGCATCCCAGGCATAAATCCCACTTGATCACGGTAAATGATTTTTTTTAAATGCACTGTTGGATTTGGTTTGCTCATATTTTGTTGAGGATTTTTGCATCTATGTTCATCAGAGATATTGGGCCGTAGTTCTCTTTTTTTTGCGGTATCTTTATCTGGTTTTGGTATCAGGGCAATGCTGGCCTCATGGAATGAATTTGGAAGCTTTCCTTCCTCTTCTATTTTTTGAAATAGTTTGAGAAGAAGAGGTATTAACTCTTCTTTAAATGTTTGGTAGAATTCACCTGTGGAGCTGTCTGATCCTGGATTTCTGTTTCTTGAGAGATTTTTGATTACTGATTCAATTTCATCACTGGTAATCAGTTTGTTCAAATGGTTGTCTGAGGTTTCTATTGAGGCTAGATTCTTAGCCAACAAGACTCCAGCCTCAGTAAAGATTTGTGTGTCCTGGCCATGCATGGAAGTTGAAGAGATGAGTGAGTGACTTTACGTGCAACATGGGTACATAGAATATCCATGGCCCCAATGATGAAGTAAAAATGTGCTGCCCTCTCTTAATATCTGTGCTGCTTTTAGCCCTTCAGAAGCGCAGGCCACCCTAGGGAGGGGCACCCTCCCTCAACCCTGCATGAGCAAATAGCCGAGATTGAATCCCACCCCATCCCCCTGCTACATGAAGGATGCAGCTTTAGATTCAGATATCATTTGATTTAGAGAAAGCAACGTGCCTTACCTTGTATGCCTGTGTTCATGGAAGAAGAGTTGCATCTGCTACAAATATCCACGGCCAATGCGACCTTGACAAACTGGTATGCATGCTTTAGTCTAGATTATTCAGCATCCCCACCCTCCAGTATGCCCCAGTAAGGGTTCCCCTCATACTGAGAAAGTTCAGGGCATAGGTGCCTGCATCAGGGCCTGGCTGGGCCTGAGCATCCCTCTTGACAGAGCTGTGTTGTGTTATAGGGCCATTGCTGGCCAGGCTCTTTGGAGGCATATTTGCAAAAATGTGTATTAAAAAAAAAAATCACTGTTTTGATGGCACATGCTGTTACCCACCCCCAAGCTACCATGTTATATAACGTATTTCTCAGTATATAAATTCAGTCATGGAGGTAATTATGAATGCTGTGCCAAGGCATATTTCAATTCTCCAACAGGATGTCAACTATACGTAGCACAGCTCAGTGTCACGGTCCCCAAACCATGCTATAAACACAACGATGTAAATATGTGGATTGGATTTGTATCAATGCAAATATGCTGCAATCAGCATAAACTAGAATCAATGTGTTCGTCAGCACTAAACAAGCATGGGCAAGAGGGAAAGAATGGTGAGAAAATTCAACTACAGACCAATGTGTATTTTATCTATAGTCATATTGTAGGATGTATTTTAAATAAGATGCTCTGCTTAAGTGGGACAAGTAAATAAAAAGATATTGAATATAACGTCCGACACCAGACCCCAGGCTTTCTATTACTGCCTATCATCAAAAAACAGGCTTTTCCTTATGTTCATGAATCATTATCTTTCACAAGCCAAGTGTAAATGGAATCCCAATTTATGGATCTACTAATTGCTCTTCCTCTTGAAACCATTAGTTGGTACTCAGGGTTTCATGTATCTCCTTCTAGCTTCCACCCTACCTCTTCTCTTCCCACCCCAACCAAGCTTTACACAAGGGTCCACAGTGGCTGCCTCCCAGGCTCTGCTCCCTTCCCTCCTCATCTCTCTATAGGCTGGCCTTCCCCTCCCCTCCAAAGAAACAACCCCTGCAAGGGGCACGAGCCACCTCCTGATGGTCAAACTTGATAGACTCTTTGTCATTTTTATCCTATTCATTCTTTCTGAGCGTTTCATCTCATTGACCAGCTTCCTCTTAGATGTTGTTCCCTTTTCCTTTATTAAACCCACTATACAGTAAAGGATTGATCCAGCAGGTCTGGGTTGTCCAAACCCTGAACATTCTAAAGAAAGGTTTGGCTCTTGACTGGTTCCTGGGAGATAACCTCTAAGTCCTTGAAATATCTTGCCTCTTAAGAGTGTCTTTGCCCATGCCAGATAATCGATGCTAACAATGTGATCTATAGCGGGGGCCCTGAGTCACAAAGAAACAGTCTGACCTCTGGAGAGTCTGGAGACTGAGTAACTAAGGTCAGCTATGCAGGCAGTCATGTGCACAGACTGAACCCAACAAAAGCCCAGAACACCAAGGCCTGGGTGAGCTTTGAGGGTGGGCAACATTTTGTGAGTGTTGTCACACATCATTGCTGAGAGAATGAAGAGCTGTACCTATGATTCTACTGGCGGAGGAATACCACAAGCTTGTGCCCACTCTCTCCTGGACGCTGCCTTATGCACCTTTTCCCTCTGCTGACCTTATTCACCACCCTTTCACTGTAATAAACTATATTCATGAATAGAACAGCTTCTCTGAATTCTCTGAGTCCTTCTAGGGAACCACAGAACCTGAATGGTCTTGAGATCCCAGACAATAGCCACAATCTCAGTTTAATTTAAAAAACATTAAAAAAAATGACCTCCTAGGGCGCCTGGGTGGCTCAGTCGGTTAAGCATCTGCCTTCAGCTCAGGTCATGGTCTTGGGGTCCTGGGACAGAGCCCTGCGTCGGGCTCCCTGCTCAGCGGGGAGTCTGCTTCTGCCGCTCCCTCTGCCTCTATCCCCTACTCGAGCGCTCGTGCTCTCTCTCTGATAAATAAATAAAATCTTTTTAAAAAAATGGCCTTCTAGCTTCCATTCATTGTGATAAGTGCTGGGCACAGAATGACTGAGCAAGACATTCTTGTACATATTAAGGATTTTACAGTCTGGTGTGAGAGGCTGCTGGGGAAGCGCCTGACACGCAGACAGATCGTGTCTATAGCATGTGATGCACGTGCACTTGACAACACCAGTGGTGCTGATCCATCGCCTTGCCTATTTTGCTCCAGAATATAAACTCTTTTAACTGTAGGGAAAAAGTCGTAATTACTCATGTTTGTGGCCCCAGTGCCTAGGTCCTTGAGTGTTTTGTTTTATTTGCTGAATCACTGAAAAAGAATGTCAGGATCTCATTTAACACTGGCTTTCCACTTACACTTTTGGTAGTGCCGATCCCTTGATGCAACTGAATTTTCCCAGTCTTCCACCTCTCATCCTCACTTCTGGTCTCCTCCCAGACCAGGGCATTGTTACTGTTTTTCACAAACACTCGAAGCTTCCCTATTTTGTCTCCGGCCAGCCGGTAATCAAAGAGCAAACAGAAATTGCTTTGGGGTTGCAGGTCAGGGAGGAGGAGTTTCAACCGGCCGATGTCCTTCTTATGGCCCACCAGGGCCGGAACTGCCATGTAGTAGCCAACAGCTGCAAGAGAAGAAAAACGCCCAGTTAATGAAGCCATTGTATAGGGTCTGGCTATAGTGTCTAAAATAGGATAGAAAATGAATGATAACTGGAATTAAAAATTTTTAAAAAACATCAAAAAAAAAAAAAAGAACATGAATGCCAGTCTCCTATAGGGAAAGCTGAAGTCCTCTCCATTTCCAACACAGGAACAAAATTTACATGCTAAAATGGCTTTTAGGGATCACAAAGATGAAATCCTTTATGGTACAGAAAAGGAAACTGAGGGTCAGAGAAACTGAGGAATTTGTCCACATTCACAAAGCATGGTGGTAGCAGATATGCGGTAAGAATCTAATGAAATAGTCTTTTAGCACTGCAGGTAATTTGCTGCTGTTGGGGAACTTGCGTTCCAGAACTTTCCACCTTGGTTGTTGGAATGCATTTTCCCACAGAGTCAACGATATGTATGACGGCCAGCTCATTAGGTAGTGTGGCATTTAATCCACAACATACATGAATTTGTCCTAGCAGTTTCATGGAGCTCAACCACCACTTGCAATGTATCACTCTGAGATCCAATTTAGGATGACAGGGACACGTCTCTTTCTAAGATCCATTTCCTGAGTATCTTTTAACCAGCGGTAGTGGACATTGCTCATCACCAATCCTCTGGTTGTGGCTTTGATAAACCTGGGCAAAAATTCTCTTAGAATGGGGTCTCATAGAGTGGGGTCTGAATGAAAAGAAGGAATTCCTGTGGAAGCCAGGAGGATTACACTGGGGTCAGGGAGTGGGGGCTGGAGTCTTCTGCTGGTACCTTCCTGGAGACACCTGCAGGAGCCAGGTTGACATTGCCTTAGTTTTCACTGGACTCAGAGACTGTCTGGTCTTCTTCCCCAGCTGGTAAAGTTGCAGATTCAGCAACTAAAGATACAGGATGCTCAGGAGAGTTTGCATTTCAGATAAGGAGCATGTCTGAGATACACTAAAAAATATTCACTGCTTATCTGAAATGTAGGCATCCTACATTTATCTAGCCACTCTACCAGTGACACCCTCTCTTCTGTGACCCACTGTGGCCAATTTCTCCTTCTCTCTCAGCTAAAGCCCATTTTGATCTGTCCTTGAGATTTTATCCTTCTCAAAATGCTGATTCATCCTGTGTTTCTTTCTTATATTTAACTCTGTAGGGAAAGACAAGCTCACCTAGAGGTCTGAAGGGGGTTCAGGAGGGAAGAAAGTACGCTTTGAGGGACATAAAGGCTGAGAACCCTGGGGCCATTTGCGAATCGTGTTTGTAAACCGGGGACTTCATTGTTGGAAAACCCAGCTTAAGACACTGCTGACCATGTGAACTGTCAAGATCCTGGAATAACTTACAGGCTCCCCATGTGATACAGCTCTGGCAGACGTAAACTTGCAGATGCCACGATGCAAGGAAGGAGAAACTCAAGTGAGCTATCGACAAGACAGGCTCTCCGAAGATGTACTGTCTCCAGACTGATTAAACTTGCCCCGTGCTTGCCCTGAATCTTTGGCGATAGTCCCACTCACGCAACTTGCTGCATTGCATGTATCCCCGCCACCCTAATCTCGAGGAATTTTTGTTAGGGGATATCCATCCAGGTTTCCTGGTTGCATGTGAAGGCCTGAAAGGAAAGATCTAAGGGAGGAATTAATCTAGAGGAAGGATGCAGAAGGATCTGGTAACTGAGGGCTAAACTTGTAGGTCCCCAAGTTAATAAATGGACTGGTAAGGAACCTGAGTCCCCAGAGTTGTCTCTAACTACACAGTCAGCCTCAGGAGACAGGGATTTGGTTTATGCTCCAAATGGGAGCTGCCAGCCAAATGCTCTACCCAAGGGAAAAGATAGGGCCCATCAGTAGTGTTTAACCAAGAAGTGGAAAGGGCTGGAATGCCACAGCTCAGAGCTGAAGTTGAGAAAAATCCAAGTTTAAGTGGCCAGAAAGAAATCTGCAAGCAATAGAGGGGAAAGTTTGGGTTGCTGACCTGATGGCTCCTTATGGTGTTGATACTTTGAGGGGTGACTTTGCTAAAACTTCAGGTACAGGTAGAGGTCATATTTCCTTTTCAGATTTACTTTTCCCACAAAAAGCAAAACAGAAGCTACAGAGCACCATTAGCCGGCAAACTGGGGAAAAGGAACAATTTCTTTCTACCTTTCCCCCAATACTCTTAAACGCACATGAATTCTGGGGCACCTGGCTGGCTCAGTTGGTAGAGCATGCAACTCTGGATCTTGGGGTCATGAGTTTGAGCCCTACGTTGGGCATGGAGATCACCTTAAAAAAAGTTTTCCTTTAAAAATCTTAAAAAAAAAAAA
>NW_025410019.1:0-9539 GCF_002201575.2 Neomonachus schauinslandi
AAAAAAAAAAAACCACATTAAATGGAAGCCATCGTTCTGAGTCTGCACGATTATATCCCACGTGTTCTGGGTACATCTCTTCAACTGTCTGAATAGTCGTCACAACCGTGAAGGTAGAGCAGAATCATGGCTATGCTGAGGACAGATATTAATTTGGCATTAATTCATTCACTCAACCTTTAATGTTTAGTGGCTGCGTCCCAGGCTGCTGTCCTTCTAGGAGCTTCCTGGAAGTGCTGCTAGATCACTGTCTCTGCCTCTCCTCACCCCTTCCCATAGATTTCTCAACCCACAGCAATCTACCTTCTGCCCCCAACATGCTGCTGAATCCACTCTCACTCCGGTAACCAGGGGCCGGTGGCCCCCAATGCAACATGACTGGCATCCTTACCAAAAGGAGAAACGTGGACACAAGCGCGCACACACACGGGGAGGACGCCACATGTAGACGGGAGCTATGGTGCCACCAACCATGGGAGCTGGAGGTTTGGAACAGAGCATTCCCCCCAAGCCCTCGGGACCCTGCTGACACCCCGATCTCAGATTTCTGGTCTCCAGACCTGCAAGACCGTGATTTTCTCTTCTTTAATCCACCCAGGCTGGGGTGCTTTGTAGCAAACGAGCATGTGGCCCTCTCATCTTCCCAAGCTCCTCACAAATCCAACACACCACCCAACGCCATGAGTTGTTACTGACCCCTGTGCCTTCGCCCCTCACTGCAGAGTAAATGGGGAGCAGGGCCTGGGGTCTCTGGGACCAAGGTGCCTGGCTCACCGCCAAGCCCACAGGAGGCCAAACAGATGAAGGGCAGCCAGGAAACAGGCTTCCTCGGGGGCCCCCCCAAGTCCCGAGATGTTCCCACACCCAGCCCCCTGCCCCGCCGGAGACTTACAGAGATGATGTGCCCCTTCAGGCCGTGGGCAGAGTCTGCGCACTCGATCACCGCGCTGAGCTGGGGGTAGCCCACCCCCGTCTTGGTGCGGGTGGTGCACACGGAACCTGGAGGGCGGGAGAGGCGGGGCCCAAAGCGAGATGGTTAAGAATGAACAGCACGTGATACAAAACGAGCCTGCGTCACGGGCACACAGCCCCGCCCCGATTTACGGGGTCCGGGGGTGAACTTTCTTTCCATGCGGGAGTGGCGGGTGGTGAGAACCCCACCATCTGGCCACGTGGCTTCTGGTCCTCATCACCGTCGACCGCTGATACCCAAGACACCCTGTCACTGTCACTCGCCGTGACGTCAGCCCCCATCTCTGCCTGCTTACACTCCCGTCCCTTCCCTGTCCCTCGCTTTTCCGCACAACCACGCTATACGTCAAGGGACCCCTCGGGCTCCTCCCACAGCCTCTTTACCTTCAACTTTTGTCAAATTTCTAACTTTTCTGAGCCTCTCGGCCTCGCCTATGAAACAGAAATGGAAACACTCACGCACGGGGTTGCGGTGCGTCACTAACCCCATGCCTGCACCCCCTCCCACCCAGCTATGTCCTCAGTGGGCCACAGCCTCCTGGGCTTCGTGATCGCCCACCCTGTCCGGGGTCCCCGTCTAGCCTGGGTGGCCGGACCAGCTTCCATTTCAGGACCAGCCGCCCGGATGCCTGCAACCCACCTTGACCTCTGCCTTTCCCAAGGTCAACCCCAGTCCTGGTGGACCCGTCTGCAGAGTATGATCCCAGCTAGGTCCAGGCTGAGTTATGCCCAGAGCACCACCATCTCCAGCACCGGTCCCCTTGCTCAAGTCCTGTCCGCCTCTCCCTGCAAATGAGCACCCCCTGTCCCCTAAGATCACCCAGACCGAATTCCCATATGTCCACCTGCCACCCTCCTCTGCCACCTCGCTCTCCCTCCTGCTCCCCACACTCCAGCCACTGGGACCTTCCAGTTCCTCCAGCACAGGGAGTTTCTCCCCACCCTGGGGATTCTCTGTACATGCTGTACTTTCTGTCCTGAGCACTCCCTATGAACCACCCCCCCTGGTCTTGCCAATGCTTCTCATCTTTCAGGCTTTATCTTAAATGTCACTACCTCAGGGGAGTTGTTCACCATGGTATTCACTTCAAAAAGAGGCATTTAAATAATTATTTGTGTACGAACGCAGGGGATCTGTTTTCTCTGCTGGATGGTAAGCTCCATGGATAGTCGTTGTTGTAGATCGAGCGCTGAGAATAGAGCCTCGTACATAAGGGGGCTATAAATAGTCACTAAAAGAATGTGCAAACTTAAGAATAGATGAGTCGCCCACATGCCAGTCACACTGTTTCCCAGCTCAATCGGCCATCAGGCCTGGAGACAAGGCTGCTGGAACCCCAGCCTCCTCTCCTGGCTCCCCACCACCACCAGTGCTTTCACGGCCCCCCCAGATCTCTCTCCAGGGCTTCGAGGACAGGACCAGACAGAGAACCATGTCCAGAATTCCAGGAGGGGATTCAGCAAGAAAACCAGAAGGATGGGGGAGCCCCCTTTCCTCCTACACCTGTCCAGCTACAGGGCAGAATACATCTCTTGATGTCCATTGTGTTGCTCACAATCCTGGAGCCAGAGAGCCCCTCTCCCCACCAAGGCACCCTCTGCCCCCGGCACCAGACCTTCATTGTGCAAGGCAGAATTCATTTCCTAATCTCTGGTTCCCAACTGGCTTTTCTCCTCTCCCACTCCATAGCCAGCTCCTCGCAGGAAGGCAGGGGTCTCTGCCGCAGGGGCCCAGAGCTCTGCCCCCGGCAGAGACCTACAGAGGTTAGGCCAGTCACCTTTCTTGGAAAGAGCCAAGGAAGAACTTTCAAACGAGGCACGGGAATGGTCTTGATTAATGCTCAGGTCGGGGTGCCTGGGTGGCTCAGTCGGTTAAGCGACTGCCTTCGGCTCAGGTCATGATCCTGGAGTCCCGGGATCGAGTCCCGCATCGGGCTCCCTGCTCGGCGGGGAGTCTGCTTCTCCCTCTGATCCCCTTCCCTCTCGTGCTCTCTGTCTCTCATTCTCTCTCTCTCAAATAAATAAATAAAATCTTTAAAAAAAATAAATAAATAAAAATAAAATAAAATAAAATAAAATAAAAGTCCTGGGCGCCTGGGTGGCTCAGTTAGTTAAGCGACTGCCTTCGGCTCAGGTCATGATCCTGGAGTCCCGGGATCGAGTCCCGCATCGGGCTCCCTGCTCGGCGGGAAGCCTGCTTCTCCCTCTCCCACTCCCCCTGTTTGTGTTCCCTCTCTCGCTGTGTCTCTGTCTGTCAAATAAATAAAATCTTTAAAAAAAAATACATTTTCGGGCGCCTGGGTGGCTCAGTTGGTTAAGCGACTGCCTTCGGCTCAGGTCATGATCCTGGAGTCCCGGGATCGAGTCCCGCATCAGGCTCCCTGCTCAGCGGGGGGTCTGCTTCTCCCTCTGACCCTCCTCCCTCTCACGCTCTCTGTCTCTCATTCTCTCTCTCGCAAATAAATAAATAAAATCTTTAAAAAAAAAAAATGCTCAGGTCGAAAGGAGAAACTGGATACATGTTTTCTCCCGGTTACAGGGGCAAGGCGCCCGTTCTTAATGCTGTCATTCACAGAGAGAATACCCAAGGTTTTTATTCTAAAGAATTCATGAAATTTAAATGTCATTTCCAATCAGTTTAAAGAAGGGGATCTAACAAAGCTCCTTACCCTCTTTGGTCGTATCTGTTCTGATAGACAGCCCTGCCAGGGCTGGGGGCAGGGGGGGACACACAGCAACAATGGAAGGACCATAAATCTTCTGGGGAAACAGAGTGTATACACAGAGCATGCGCATGAAGGAAACAAGTCCAGCTGAGTGCTCAAGATTACATCAAGTACATCAAGAATAGCTCTTTGAGAGCCAAGAAGACTGCCTATACTTACGTCCTGTACCCAGAACAATGGCAGCTAGTAGATGCTCCATACGTATTTCTGATTAAACAGGTTACTGGTGAGCGTCCTGCTTTTGGAAGAAAGAGTCTTCCTGGTCTATTAGTAGCCTGTTCTATTATTAGCTCAGCCTATTACAGCCCATCCTGAGCAGGGAGCTCCTTGTCAGTAAGAACTGGGCCTTAGCCTCTCTTTGACTTTTCAAAAAGCGACCAACACTCCATAAAAACCAGGCCTGTCTTTCCTCTTGCTCGGACTTTGTTGTTAATTGGCCCGAGTGGCAACATCCAAAGCCCAATCTTGAGAGTTTCCTCAAGTCCTCTGGTGAGCCTACAAGCCTCTTCTTCCCTAATCCTCTCTTCATACACATCCTGTTCCCTCATGGCTGATAACTGTGCCAAGTCAACAACACGACGTCTTCTGCCTCCTGCAGCTCATTCCCACACTCTTCTCATATGGCTTGATGGTTTGTTTCCTTTTTTGGTAGTGTTCTTTGGGTGGGCGGTATTTTAAAAATCTTCACTGTTTTTTATTCCCAGCTGAAAATGTATATCTTCTTCCCTTCTCTCCAATTTTAGTGTTTGTTTAGGAATGGATGTGCAAGGAAGAATTTGGAAACATGAAAGCTCATGTTTCGCCCAAGGGGAAGGTGACCACCATCTGGCCCAGGAGAAAATGGAACTGTCCAGTGTAAGGACAGAAAGGCTCTGCCTTGCTCCTCCACTCAAGACACCAATGGGTGGTCCTAGGAGAGAATGCTCAAGAGGATGGGGGCAAACTGAGCTGGATATGTATCAGGTGAGGTGCCAGGGGTGATAACGACTGGGCCATGGGTCACGTTCAAATGCGGCCTCAGAGCTGTATGCCTATGTGCAGTGTTTGGGGTCCCTCAAACCTTCTTATAAACCTGAGTTATTCATGTCCATTAACTGTCCCCATGATTCTTCACCCCCTGGCCTTCCTCTTCAATGTGTATGGGATCATTAATGAAATCCGCATTCTCTTCTTCCACATTAGTGCTCTGAAACCAGGACCTCACATTCTACCCACATCCCAGCTCCATTAAGACGTTCCCTGGGGGCATCAGAAAGCAACCCAATGACATTTCCTAACTTCCAAAAGTAGTGTGATACTTCCAAAAGAAATGGGCTTTACGCTTGTGGCTGGGTCACCCATGGGTTCCCTTCTGGCCACAATCTCCGGCCTCCCCTAGCCCCACACCCCTGCGCCCGCCACACAACCTCTGCTGTGCTTCCCAGCAAGTCTTACCTGGTCCAACGCCCACTTTGATTATGTCTGCTCCAGAAAGAATAAGCTCTTCCACCATCTCCCCTGTTACCACGTTCCCTGCCTGAGACAGAAAGAACACAGCCCATGATCACACATTATTCCTGGTGATACGAAGATGAGTAAATGAGCAACTCCACACCTGGACACACAGTTGGACACGTCCTGAAGCCACCAGGCAGTCTTGGGGGCCAAGAGAGGGAGGTCGGGGGAACAATGGACTGAATCCCTGATTCTGGATTAAATGTGAGGTTGGTGGGTCAGGCTGTTTCCCTGGTTTCCTTCCCTACTGACTAGGAACATAGAATCTGACACCTGAGACCACACCGGGGTGAGCTGAGAGTAGAAGGTACGCCAAGTGTATAATTTTAGAACTACAAGAGACGGGAGACTATCTAGGGCAGAGCTTTTGAACATGTCCGTGATGGACAAAACAAAATCCTACGGAGAACCCAAATACATGAAATAAGCAATGAAACGCTCTCAGATGATTATCATCTTTATTGTCGGGCATAATATGTTTCAGAGATGATAACCCCTGAAGAACCTTTATGAACTCCAGGGGCTCCGGATTACGAAACCCAGTGATCATCTCAATGATGGGAAATGCCTGGGTGTCCCTCCCCCACCTCAGGGCCGCTGGTTCCCACCTGGACCTGAAAAGGCAGATGAGCCCTTAGGGACCAACAACACTGCAGCACACTCCGATTTCAGAACACGAGCCTGTGGCCCTAAGAATAAACAGGGAAGCCAGGACGTGGCAGAAGCTTAAAAACCGAAAGAATGCATCTGGTTTGGAGACTCTACAAGTTCTTTCAGTGCAGGAGCTGGGGAGCATGAAAATAGCCCTCTTTATTACGATTCACTGCCCTGTGGATTCTTCAGCTGGTCCATAGGATACTTGGCAAGGTGCCTGACTGAATGTTCACAAATGCACAAAATCTTACTTTGGGAAATGCATCCCTATTCATGCTACCACGATGCTTTTTTTTTTGCATTGAAGCCCCAATGTCTTTTCACTGAATTCATTCCTGGGGGGGGGGGGTATTTTTCTTTTTGAACCTAGACAAAGTGACTTTTAATTCAGTATAAAAGTATTATGGATAAGGAAGGCTCAAAGCTGCTTTAATCCAACCGCCATCTGACAATAGAAAATGCTGGTCCAGAAAAAGGACCAGGACACTGAGGATACCATGTACGATGAGGGGAGCATTACATGTCAGTGAGGAGCAGAACAAGGTTTCAACAGAGCTGGGGAAAGGGATCTTCTGGAAGCAAGATATAGATTCTCATTCATACTTGTCCCCAAAACTAGATTCATGGATGCAAGGGTTAAGTTAACAGAAGTTGTGCCCTTCCAGACTTAGAATACCTTGAAGACCTGTAATAAAAGTGGAAAAAAAGATCTATGTGTATACACACACACACATACTCATATAATCAACAAAACTAAGAGGCAAATAATGTGGTAGAGAAAAATCCCTGCGATTATGACAAAGGTTTACTAACATTATAAAAGCTCTCCCAAATCTGAAAAAGAAATGCTAACACCTCACAGAGTAATTGCCAAAGGACATGAACAAACTGAAAGGATAAATAAAAGTGGCCAATAAACACAGGGAAAGTGTTCACCTCGCTAATCATCGCATTTATTATTTTTTTTGAAAGATTTTATTTATTTATTTGAGAGAGCGAGTTCGCGCAAGAGAGTGGCAGAGGAAGAGGGAGAGTGAGAAGCAGGCTCCCCGCTGAGCAAGGAGCCCGATGCGGGACTCGATCCCAGGACCCTGGGATCATGACCTAAGCCAAAGGCAGATACTTAACTGACTGAGCCACCCAGGCGCCCCACTAATCATCACATTTAAATTCAGATACCAGGGAGGTACTACTTGTCACTTAAATTATCAAGGACAATCATCATTAAATACCGAAGAGGAAACAGACACTATCTTTCTCTGCTGGTACAAGGTCTCCTTTAGTACAAGTTCTCCTGGGAAGCAATTTGTCCATACAGAGCAAATACAAAAAATACATATATCCTTTGATCTAGTGAGTGTACTTCCAGGATCGATCCTCTCTGGAGGGAATAATCATAACTGAGGTCAATGATTTAACTATGAGGATGTATATACTATTTCTAATAGTGCAAAACTGCAAATGTGTTACCCAAAATGGGAATGGTTCAACAATCTGATGTTTTTCAGCTACGTGAGGTTTTTAAGATTGGTCTGATGGTGCAGGAAAATGCTTAACCGCTTTCAGTATCATGTTAGGGGAAAGAGTTTTGTTAAAAACAACAATGAAAAAAACCCCATAAGAATACGTGTACATGAAAACATATACCAGGGGCACCTGGGTGGCTCAGTCGTTAAGCGTCTGCCTTCGGCTCAGGTCACGATCCCAGGGTCCTGGGATCGAGCCCCGCATCGGGCTCCCTGCTCGGCCGAGAGCCTGCTTCTCCCTCTCCCACTCCCCCTGCTTGTGTTCCCTCTCTCGCTATGTCTCTCTCTGTCAAATAAATAAAATCTTTAAAAATATATATATATACCAAAATGTTAACAAATTATGTATAAATGAAAGAATTACCCAACTTTTAAATTTTTTCTTTATCTTTGTAAAGATTTTATTTATTTGAGAGAGAGAGAGAGAGGGCAAGAGGGGGCAGAGGGAGAGGGAGAAGCAGACTCCCCGCTGAGCAGGGAACCCGACATGGGACTCGATCCCAGGACCCTGGGATCATGACCTGAGCCAAAGGCAGACGCTTAACTGACTGAGCCACCCAGGTGCCCTTAATTTTTTTCTTTACAATTTTCTGGATTCTACAGTAGGAACTGCATTACTTTTTTTTTTTTTTTTAAGATTTATTTATTCATTTTAGAGAGAGAGAAAGAAAGTGAACACAAGCGGGAGGGGCAGAGGGAGAGGGAGAGAGAACCTGAAACAGACCCCGAGCTAAACACGCAGCCGGACTCGGGGCTCGATCTCACGACTCTGAGATCATGATCTGAGCCGAAACCAAGAGTCGGACGCTTCACCAACTGCGCCACCCAGGAGCCCCAGGAACTGCATTACTTTTATAATTAAGTCTGATGGTTTTGGGTTTTCAGTTTTGTTTTATTTTAGCACAAGAACCAACCTAAACTTTGTAGCCAAGGGAGAATTTAATAGGAACCTAAGAAACAAGACTCCCAAGCTCTCAATTCTTCCTCACTGCTGGTCTTGTTAAAGAGTAAAACATTTTTTAAATTTTAAAAATAAAATAAAAATAAATTTTAAAAACGAAAACAAATACATACATACATAACTCAGAAGAAGTTACTCTCAGCTCCCTACATAGTTTTGCTTTCAATGTGGATATTTTTTTCCCCTGATCTGGTGCTGCCAACAAATCATTTTACTTTTTAAAGGGCCTACTTTACACAAAATAAATTAATTCAAGTCAGTTCATGATGGATGCACCAGGTCCAACCACATAAGCTCAAAGTAAGTTTTGGGGTTTTTTTTAAGATTTTATTTATTCATTTGAGAAAGAGAACACAAGCAGGAGAAGGGGCAGAGGGAGAAGCAGACTCCCCGCTGAGCAAGGAGCCTGACAAGGGACTCGATCCCGGGACCCTGGGACCATGACCTGAGCTGAAGGCAGACGCTAACTGACTGAGCCACCCAGGCGCCCTTCAAAGTAAGTTTAAAGCACGAGGAAGGTGACCCTGTTCTGGTAGCCCAGAGGCTTGCACAGGTATCCCTGTTCCCCCTCGGCCACACATGTGGCTCTTTAATCAGTAGCTGGAAGGCGGTCACTGCAGAGAAGCTGCCGTATGGAAAACCCCAGAGTGACCAGGAAGCACTTCCAGCTGGAGGACAGCTCGACAAGAATGCTGAAGACAGAGGCAGATCTCATCAAAGTGGACACCGAGAAAGGCCAAAACTAAGAAGGAAAGGGAAAAGCAAAATCAAACACGAGAAGGACAACAGGACATGATCGGGCCCAGGCTTGGCCCCAGGCCCCGCCCAGGAAGCAGTGAATGGGGTGATTCGGGGGCGATTCGGCGGGGATGTGGGGGCGATGCCGGGGCCTGGGGCCGGCCAGGGTGATTAGAGAGGATCCAGCCTATCTGGGCCCGAAGCAGCTCCTGGGTGGCGCAGATAGCATGACCGGAACGTGGCCGCACCCGTTTCCCGGGCATCCGTGACAAAGCGCAAGCTCTGGACCCTCCCGGGGGGGGAAGGCGGTGGGGAACCGAAGCAGGCAGGAATTTCCACCGGGCACCCCTCTCCTGGGGGAGGCCAAGCACCACCCAGGCGCCCCACTCGCATGCCTTGCCGGCAACCACCACCCCTCCAAGGGCAAGGAGAGGTGTGGGGGCCCAGGGAAAAGAAAAAAAAAAAAAA
>NW_025410020.1:0-9530 GCF_002201575.2 Neomonachus schauinslandi
ATGTGTTTCTTTGCTTTTGTTATTAATTGCCTTATATAATTGCCTGCTCCCATGTTAGGGGCATAGATATTTACCATTGTTAGATCTTCTTGTTGGATAGACCCTTTAAGTAGGATATAATGTCCTTCCTCATCTCTTATTACAGTCTTTGGTTTAAAATCTAATTTGTCTGCTATAAGGATTGCCACCCCAGCTTTCTTTTGGTGTCCATTAGCATGGTAAATGGTTTTCCAGCCCCTCACTTTCAATCTGGGGGTGTCTTTGGGTCTAAAATGAGTCTCTTGCAGACAGCATATCGATGGGTCTTGTTTTTTAATCCAATCTGATAGCCTGTGTCTTTTGATTGGGGCATTTAGCCCATTCACATTCAGGGTAACTATTGAAAGATAGGAATTTAGTGCCATTGTATTGCCTGTAAGGTGACTGTTACCGTATATTGTCTGTGTTCCTTTCTGGTCTATGTTGCTTTTAGGCTCTCTCTTTGCTTAGAGGACCCCTTTCAAGATTTCTTGTAGGGCTGGTTTTGTGTTTGCAAATTCCTTTAGTTTTTGTTTGTCCTGGAAGCTTTTGATCTCTCCTTCAATTTTCAATGACAGCCTAGCTGGATATAGTATTCTTGGCTGCATATTTTTCTCATTTAGTGCTCTGAATATATCCTGCCAGTCCTTTCTGGCCTGCCAGGTCTCTATGGATAGGTCTGTTGCTAATCTAATGTTTCTACCATTGTAGGTTACATATCTCTTCTCCCGAGCTGCTCTCAGGATTTTCTCTTTGTCTATGAGACTTGTAAGTTTTACTATTAGATGTCGGGTTGTTGACCTATTTTTATTGATTTTGAGAACCAGAATGTGATCAAATATGATCAGGCTGGTATATAGATCAGTGCCACACACTAGATTTGGGGTGTATTTTGGTCTTTTAGAAGAAAGTGCCTCCCAAAATTTTAACGAAAGAAAAACTTATATATGTACAAAAATAAGGGTTGATATGATGAAGGAATGGAATATGACTGTAAAGATGGAAATTATAAAAAACTTTATAAAAGGAATTGATAAGTTGTTTGAAAAAAGAAAGAAGAGGATTTAAAAAAAGAAAAAAGGAAAAAAAGGGAGAGAATGTGATAAGGCAGGGGAGTAGAAAATACCATATACTAGAGATTTAGGATATATTTTAATCTGTTAGAAGAAACTATCTCAAAATTTTAAAGAGAGAACAACTTATATATATATGCCAAAAATACGGGTAACTACTATGAAGGGATAGAATATGACTCTAAAATGAAAAATAAAAATGTTTTTTAAAAAAGGGATTGATAAGATGTTGGTTGAAAAAGGGAAAAAGAAAAATTCAAAAAAAGAAAAAAAGACAGTTAAAAAAATTAACTTTGAACAACTAAAGAATCATGGTAAAATTGTAGGAAACAAACTGAGGGTTGCTGGAGTGGGGGGTGGGGTGGGAGGGATGGGGTGACTGGGTGATAGACACTGGGGAGGGTATGTGCTCTGGTAAGCACTGTGAATTGTGCAAGACTGTTGAGTCTCAGATCTGGACCTCTGAAACAAATAATGCAATATATGTTAAGAAAAAAAAAAGAAGAAGAAGAAGGTAGCGGGAGGGGAAGAATGAAGTGGGGGAAATCGAGGGGTAGACGAACCATGAGAGACGATGGACTCTGAAAAACAAACTGAGGGTTCTAGAGGGGAGGGGGGTGGGAGGATGGGTTAGCCTGGTGTTGGGTATTGAGGAGGGCACATTCTGCATGGAGCACTGGGTGTTATGCACAAACAATGAATCATGGAACACTTCATCTAAAACTAATGATGTAATGTATGGGGATTAACATAAGAATAAAAAAAATAAATTAAAAAAAAAAGAATCATGGTAAAAAAGCCATGGATTCTATGTGCAGTATTCCCCTAGCGCTGGAGTTCTGCTGTTCTCATTGATTGGTAAACTCGGTCTTGGCTGGCTGTTCTCTCTGATCTTCTGGGGGAGGGGCCTGTTGCCGTGGTTTCCAAATGTCTTTGCCAGAGGCGGAATGGCCCCACCCTTGCGTGGTCCAGGCTAAGTAATCTGCTCGGGTTGCTCTCCAGAGCTTTTGTTCCCTGTGAGCTTTCTGTACAGCTTTGGAGGCGGAGACTGAAAATGGTGGCCTCCCAATCTCTGCCCCGGAGGAGCCGAGAACTTGGGGCCCCGCTCCTCAGTGAGCCCCCAGAGAAAAGCCATTAGTCATTCCCGTCTCCCCGGTCTCAGGCCACACTCGGTGCTCACCTGGCCTGTGACCGAGCGTTTCTATCTCTGGCACCCGACCCTGTGTGTAGTCTCCAATCCCAGCAGATCCCTGCGCTGCGCTCCCGCGCCACTCCTCCCAGGGAAAGAAGGTGAGTCTCCCCAGATCGGCCGCTTGTTGGGTCCCTGCTGGAGGAGCAAAGGCCCGACTGTGCCACGGATCACGGTTTATGGCAACCCTGAGCTGAGAGCCCGCGCCTGGGCTCTGCCTCTGCAGCCGGCTTCCCTGCTCCATTACTTGGGAGCTCTGCCACACTCAGGCACCCCTGGTCTTTCTGTGACCCCGAGGGTCCTGAGACCACACTGTCCCGGAGGGTTCCACCCCCCGCTTAGCCACCAGAGTGACATCCCTCAGCGGAGCAGACTTTTAAAAGTTCCGATTTTGTGCTCCGAGGTTCTATCACTTGCCAGAAGCGGCCGACGGAGGCCTCTCCCCCGCCGTCTATCCTCCCGAATATCGCCTCGGATTCACTTCTCCACATGTCCTACCTTCCAGAAAGTGGTCACTTTTCTGATGAGAGAGTTGTTGCTCTTCTTTTCTTCGATCTCCTGTTGAGCTTTTAGGTGTTCAGAATGGTTTGATCCCTATCCAGCTGAATTCCTGAGAGGAGACGAAATCCAGGTTTCCTACTCCTCCGCCATCTTGCTCCGCCCTCCTCCTATTCCTATGTTTCTTATTCATTTATTTATTGACTATCTCCCCTCACTAGATCATAATATATGTGAGAACAGGGCCCCTTGCCTTATTGGTTGCTATGTTCTCTATAACAGTGCCTGGCACAGAATAAGAACTCGATAGATAGTTGTTGAAGGAATACATGAAAAAATGTTACCAAGAAACAAAAATTGCTAATCTTCAAGATTACAAGGGTAATATTTAGGGTTCTCCAGACAACAGATTATTTTTAAGAACTTGAGCACCTTACTGAATTTGAATGCAAATGAACACTTACTAATTACAAATGAGTCTTATCTATATACCACAGCCTCCCTGGCAAAGACCTCTATCTGGAAGCACTTTGGTAGTCAGGAGTTCTGGTGGCTTATAAACTGGAAAGTTCTTTTTCTTCTTTTTTTTACTTTTTTTGTTGTGCTTTAAAAACCCTCTTTTGATTTGCTAATTCAAGCTACTGTTCTCAGCTCCCGCCCAAAACAAGCTTTTGCTACATATATAGTGGCATGACTCCCTCAACTAAGAGTGTACATTCATTCATTCATTCAAGTGTAGATTGGCAGTGATATGTGCAGGTACCAAGAATACAGAGCCGAGTCTGGTCTCTGTCCTCAAAGAATGTCTGGTCTACTCACCAAACATGTCCGTTTATTTATTTATGTCTAAATAAATACGTTCCTGAAGTAGTCAGCAAATGACCTAAGAAATGTGTGAACAGGGGTAAGTGGGAGGAGAGACTCCAGAGAGATCTACCATAGTCAAGGAAGCCTTATGTCCACTGCTTAAACATATCATCTCATTTAACCTTTACCTCAACCCTATGAGACAGAGATTTTTATCCCCAATTTACAAAGACACTGAGGCCCAAAGAGATTAAATTCTCGGCTTAGGGTGACGCAGGTGTAAGTGGCCAGATCAGAATTTGGTGGTCTTGTGATGGAAAGCTTCCTAGAGGAGGGCCCTTTGTGATCAGCCTGGTCCAACTCTGAATATGTGAGCAGATCCACCTGGCCCTGGGCCATGTGGACCAGACCCGTCTGATACTCTGGCTCCTCTGTCATGTTCACAGCCTTGTGTCTTACCTGCCTTACCCTTTTTCCTGCCCCGATTTGGATTGCTCACTCCTGGTCCCTGGCCAGTCTCAGCCTCCCTCTTATTCCTCAGTTCAGATGCTTGAAGCTACATCTAGGCTTTGACCTCAGCTCACCTATCTGGCTACAATTTGCATGTGTCCCTCAAGTATATGAATTTCTGGTCCCTCTGAGTAGCATCTCAGGCCCATCCAACCTCCCTCCAGAACCCCATCTTGCCCAGCCAAGCCAGCTCTATCCTGGGTATAAGTCACTGAGGCAGACTCAGTCTGGAATTAATGAGGAGGGGCAGGAGGGGAGCTGTGGAGAGGTTATGAGCTTTTCCCAGATGCTCAGTCATCCTCAGATACACAGAAATCATGAGACGGGACTGCATCAGGGAAAATCACCTCCCTGTCTTGCAAGCCCCCAAGCAAAAGCTGCAGCTTTCCTGGGTAAGAAGGCAGAGTTGAGAGTAACTGATCACTTACAGTTCTCACGTGGACTTAATCAGCCAGTGGAGAGTGTGATGGTCATCTGACTTCCCCAGGCATGGCCAGGCTATAGGTAGGATAACAAGCAAGCAGAAGGACCCTAACAACGTCAGACAACAGGGAGCACATACACAGTCATACACATAAATCCATGAACATACATATGAACATATACAGACACCAAGAACCTCACAAGAACCACACACAGAACAGAAGCACACACATAGACAAAGGGGCCCCATGAACGCACACACAAACACATACATGCACGCCCCACTCCACCATAAGTCAGTTTGCAGTTTAGGATTTCACAGGTGTCCCCTTCCTCTTTGCTAACTTCCTCACAGGGAACCCCCTTGGAGGGCCCTTGTCCTGCCGTGCATGGGAGTGGAATGGTTGAGGCTCTCAGAAGGTCTAAGGACATCTTTTGCTAATGTCACATGCCATTTGACAGTGGCATGAATTGATCTCTGTTTATTCACAGCACATTTTCTTTTGCTAAGCAACATTAAGTTTGAATCAAAATATGCGACTGCTATATAATTATTCTTGGTGCTGCTTCCCTTGGGTTGCATTTTTCTTGCTATTCATTTGTTCAGGAGTGGGTGAGGGCATTCATCTCAAGAGATGTCAGTCTGAGGCAGGCCTTTACCTAGCACCTTGGCAAAAGGGACATTAGCAGTCAGGGCAAATCCCAACTTAAACCCCCCCACCCCCCCCCCCTGAGCCCACTCCAGTTTATCCCAAGGGCCACTATGCATCTCTCTTTAGAGGCTCTGTAACTATGTATCCACAACCCAGTTGTGAAGGATGCAGTGCAGTGAGATATCCAGGCATTACCAAAAATTTTCTTGGTCAAACCCCAACCCCTCTGAGCCTCAGCTTCTTTCTAAGTGAAAGGAAGATCATTAAACTATAGTAAAGGTAATCATTTCCAGATTATGCCTTTAAACATGTAGTAATTATTAACAGTATCTCTATATCAATCAGTTATTGCTATAATAATACTGCTTAACAAACCACCCAAAATTCAGTGACTTAAAACAACAATCCATTATGTTTGTTCATGAGTCTATGGATACGCTGGGGTTAGCTGATCTTGAGTGGACTCTGCTGGGCTTGGCTGCACACAGTGAATTGGGTCTGGGTCTGCTTCACATGTCCTTCATTCCTCATGGATCAGCAGGCTAGCCAAGACATGTTCTTCTCATTGAAATGAGAGCAAAACAAGAGAGCAAGCCCACATCATGTCCCTAACCTCTCATCGCACAAGGTAAGAGACATGGCTAAGCCAATATCAATGACATGGAGAAGCACACTCTACCCACAGAAGGATGAGGTGGAGGGTGGGGTAAACTTTTGCCAAACAATAGTCTAAACTAGGCATTGGAAACTACTTCTGCAAAAAACCAGGTAGTAAATATTTTAGGCTTTGCAGACCTTGCGGTCTGTGTTGCAACTACTCATCTCTGCCATTATAGTTTAGAACACTGCAGCCATGGACAATAGTAAACAAATGGGCATGGCTTTGCTCCAATAAAACTTTATTACAAAAACAGGCATGGTTTGCCACCCTCTGATTCAAACTATGACAGATTTCTTTCACTCTCAGAAGTGACCTGGTTTGGATGAATTGCATAATCACCCTAGTTATGAGAGTTTCTCGGTGGGTGGTCCTAGACAATGCATATTAGAATTGCTTGAACTAGGGAGCATGTGTGCTTATCAAACGTGCAGATTCCAGGGCCCAGCCCTGAATCTTGGGGGTGGGCCTGGGAATCCAGAGGTTTAGCCAGCTTTGGGCAGGTGATTTTGATGCCCATTAACATTAGATTACCACTGGATTGATTGACCTTAATGATCTCCTGAAAATCCAAATTTTAAGGAAATCTATCCTGGGTTTCGAAGGCTCTTTAGAATTAGGATGTTGGGGGCGCCTGGGTGGTTCAGTCAGTTAAGTGTCTGCCTTCGGCTCAGGTCATGATCTCAGGGTCCTGGGATTGAGCCCCATGGTGGGCTCTCTGCTCAGTGGGGAGTCTGTTTCTCCCTCTCCGCCTGCCACTCCCCCTGCTTGTGTGCTCTCTCTCTTTCTTTCTCTCTCTCTGTGTCAAATAAATACATAAAATCTTTAAAAAAAAAAAAAAAAGAATCAGGATGTTGGTTCTTCCTTGTGAACTGCATTTAAACAAGGCCCCTTCCCTACACACACAGGAATATCCCAAGGCTGGGACCAGGGTGAGGCATGTAGGGACACGAGATTTATGAAAATGCTTACTCCTGGGGTCACGCAAGTGCAGGGTGGGTACCTGATAATGAGTGCCTCCTTAAATCGTGCTCACTGGCACTTCACTTGCTTCACCCTAATCCTGGCCCTGGTTTATCTATGCACACGCATGTGTGCACGTTCATTCACACACACCCATGTCCCCTTTCACCCGCAGGACACACACACATACTATTCAGAACTAGCTTGGTGAGCCAGGAGTCTCACCCAGTCTCACCCCCTCTGCAGTCTAATCCTCAAATCATGAATGCCTCCCTCCCTGGACTATCGATTTACTTGAAATTCCACTATTAGACATTTATTCCTTCAAATCTTAGAAAAGTTTTTCTCCGATGTCATCTCCCAGAAAACACAAGTACACCTGGGGGAGGTCATGCCTGAAATTTTAGCATTTGTCTAAACGAATGGACGTCACCTTCGAAGCATTACAGGCCATGGGAAGAAGAAAAGATGTAAGGAAAGAGAAGAAACTTCGATTCAATGAGTATTTATTGAACCCTGGCTGTGTGCCAAGCCCTGACCTCGGTGCTAGGAAAAAGAAAATAGCAATATCCAACACTTATGGTGGGATTCAGAGTTAACTAAGAACTTTCTGAACTTTCTAAATGAGGCAAGTAGGGCAAGAATAATTACCAGCATTCCAACTTTGCATCTGAGGAGACCAATACTCTGACAGATTAAGAGACTGGCCCCTGACAGTGGTCCAAACCCCTTGGAGGGGGGCGGCTTTTTCCTCTGGCCCATTCCCGCCCATGGGCATGGCCCACTGGTCCCAAAGGGACCTGAAGGCCGTTCTCCAGCCCAATTGGCAGCCTGACTTAGGAGCACAGACCTTCATGAAATACAGCAGAGAGCAAAGGTGAGCTGTTTTTTTCTTGTTTTCTGAGTTTTAATGCTGCTGACATTTCCATATTTGTGGCACTTGGTTATGTATTAGGCATTTAAGGTGCATTTATAATATTAACCTTTTTAGAGGGGCCACCTTTAAAGCAGTCACCCTTGCTTGCTTAAAATGCAATTCCGAGTGTTACCTGCAGTTCCAGCTATTGGAGTTAATGAATCAAAACTATGAAATGCACGGATGGGGATGGAGGTGCTGGGGGCCGGGGGTATTGGGAGGGTGGGGGGTAGATTTTGCTAACAAATGACTTACAGAGAAATATCAGATACCCATCCGCCTGTCACAGCTGCCAAATCTAGCTCTGGCTCTTCTTGCTGCAGCTAAAATGATGTCAAGGAGGTTTATCTCTTTCCTTCCCAGGGTCTTGGGAGCTGGGGAGCCATCACAGCCCTCGGTGTGCAAAAGGTCAAAAAGAGGAGGCAGCCCCAGAGAGACGGCTGTATCTGACCCCCATTCAGAAGACACTGCCTGGTATAGGGAAAGGAAAGGGACCCACCTCAAGCTCAAGGCACTGTGCTGGGCGGGACCCTCTACACACACCATGGTCTCTCTCCATCAGGATGGAGATGCCAAAGTGCCTTCTTAAAATGCCGGTTGGAGGCCCTGAGAGCATAGCTAGGGGTTCAGCAACCTACAGTCCACAGGCCAAGTCCAAATGCACTTGCCTTTGTAAATAAAGTTTTATTGGAACACAGCCACACCCTTTCATCTGCATATTGTCAATGTCTGCTTTTGCTCAATGGCAGTGGAGTTGAGTAGACCATATGAACCAGAACATAAAAAATATTTACAGAAAAAGTTTGCTGACCTCAAACCTGTAGGACTGAAATCAGTCTACTGAACATGAGATCCAAGATTTAACAGGGCCTGGCCTTGCTCACCTTCCCAGCCTCATCTCCAGGTGGGCTCCATCTCCCCCCAGCACCCTGTTCTTTTTTTTTTTTTTACTTTCTTTCTCCTTTTTTGGGGTTTTTTTTTAAATTGTTATGTTAATACCCATACATTACATCATTAGTTTTAGATGTAGTGTTCCATGATTCATTGTTTGTGCATAACACCCAGTGCTCCATGCAAAACGTGCCCTCCTCAGTACCCATCACCAGGCTAACCCATCCTCCCACCCCCCTCCCCTCTAGAACCCTCAGTTTGTTTTTCAGAGTCCATCATCTCTCGTGGTTCATCTACCCCTCCAATTTCCCCCACTTCATTCTTCCCCTCCTGCTATCTTCTTCTTTTTTTTTTTCTTAACATATATTGCATTATTTGTTTCACAGGTACAGATCTGAGATTCAATAGTCTTGCACAATTCACAGCGCTTACCAGAGCACATACCCTCCCCAGTGTCTATCACCCAGTCACCCCATCCCTCCCACCGCACCCCCCACTCCAGCAACCCTCAGTTTGTTTCCTGAGATTAAGAATTCCTCATATCAGTGAGGTCATATGATACATGTCTTTCTCTGTTTGACTTATTTCCCTCAGCATAACACCCTCCAGTTCCATCCACGTTGTTGCAAATGGCAAGATCTCATTCCTTTTGATGGCTGCATAATATTCCACTGTATATATATACCACCTCTTCTTGATCCATTCATCTGTCCATGGACATCTTGGCTCTTTCCACAGTTTGGCTATTGTGGACATTGCTGCTATAAACATCGGGGTGCACGTACCCCTTCGGATCCCTACATTTGTATCTTTGGGGTAAATACCCAGTAGTGCAATTGCTGGATCGTATGGTAGCTCTATTTTCAACTTTTTGAGGAACCTCCATACTGTTTTCCAGAGTGGCTGCACCAGCTTGCATTCCCACCAACAG